>NC_056744.1:745000096-745147596 GCF_019279795.1 Protopterus annectens
AAAAGAAAAAAAAATAAAGAACCTCCATGAGGGCTTGGAGTTTAAGAACTCTCTTGGGAAAAGCAAGAGCCACCAACAATACTGTCGCCAAGTACAATGTTGCAGGGGAGAAGAAAAGGCAGGCTCAAAAGAGGACCAAATGAAAATTTTCAAGAAGAAAATTAAGTTCCCAAGGAGAAGGGATAAGCTTTCTTGGGGGCATGGTATGAAGGGCTCCTTTTAGAAATTGTTTACTTCAAAACTAGAAGCCAAAGGTAGACCCAAAGACAGACAGAAATGACTGACAAATGAGCTTTAACAGAAAAACATGCCAAACCAGTACTGAGCAATTCACACAAATAAGAAAAGACCATCATAGGAGCACCCTTAGAAAAAGGATCCTGGTCATGCTTCAGGCACCAAATCGAAAATCGCTTCTATGTAGCCACATAGGATTTTTTCTAGTGGTAGGTTTTCTGACCTCCTGCAAAACCAGAGGCACATCCTCAGAAAACTGATGCCTTAAATCAAAACCCTAATCACCCAGTGTCAGTTGAAGCATGGACAAGTGAGGCTGAATGAGAGATCCTTGGTCTTGTGTAAGAAGATCCATCCTGTGAGGTAATGTGTTGATTGTACCTGGCCAGGTGAAACAGAAGGGGAAACCAGTGCTGTCTGGGCCAAAAGGGACTCACCAGCAAGATTCTGACAGTGTCCCACAAGATTTTGTGCAAGGCTCTGGGAAGTAGAGGAATAGGAGAACATGCATACTGGAACATCCCCTTCCAAGAAAAAAAGTCATGGCATCCACATTCCAAGCCAATGGACATGGAACGCTGGAACAGAACTGAGGAAGTTGTCTGTTCAAAGGTGATGCAAAAAGATCTTCTTGTGGAGTATCTCAGCAATAGACAATGTGTAGAAACAACTCTCTGTGAAGCATCCATTTGAGATGTGTTCTGAACCTATTCTGCCACTAGAGTAAGTGGTTGTATCCTGTCACAGCACAAAGAGCTAAGTGAGGGCCGGCCTGAACAGCCAGCCTGCAAAGAAGGCAAGACTTTGTGCTCACCCGCTTGCTGCTGTTCCACAAGACTGTGGTACTATCTGTAAAAACCTTGAGAGGACCTGAAACCCAAAGCGAGTTAAAGGCCTGAAAAGCTAGGATTAGAGTCCTCATCTCTTCGATACTGATGTTGTCTGACATTTGTTAATGGGACCATGGACCCTGAACTTTAAGGTTGTTGGAGGATGCTCCCCAACCTCAACTGGAAGCATCCATATTAAGCTATTGAGTAGGAAGAGGAACCTGGAAAAGGCAGTCCTAGATTTAGGGAAATCCGCTGAATCCATTAGCAGAGTCTGAATTTGAGACAGGGATAAAAGAAGGACTGC
Source organism: Protopterus annectens (assembly GCF_019279795.1). Lineage (NCBI taxonomy): Eukaryota > Metazoa > Chordata > Ceratodontiformes > Protopteridae > Protopterus > Protopterus annectens. The sequence continues at coordinate 745,001,471 of NC_056744.1, forward strand.
AACTTCAGAGGGTGCAGTGCTGGAGCCAAACATTCTAGAGGATAACACTGAAATGTCATCATGTGGAGTTTGACAAAAGGAACCATGGGAATGGAGAATGCCATGAATCCCAGGGCTCAGAGAAATTCCCTTTCAGGAAGAACAGGAAGAAGAAGAAGTGACTGGCAATAAGAGAGGACCTTAGGAGGTGGACGATAAGCAAACAGTGAAATGGTCTGAATCCTGTAACCGTAACCCAAAACACTTGGTCATGAGAGGAAGTCAACGCAGCCTTTTTAAGATTGAAAGCAAATCCCACACTGTGCAAGAGAAGAATAGTGAAGTATAGACTCCGAAGCAGGATTTGTGGAGAGGCAGCTTGAATTAGGTGGTTATCTACACAAGGGAATATTTTAATTACCTGAATTCTGCAGAAAGCTTCCACAGGGGTCATTCATTTGGTAAATACCCTTGGAATTGTAGGAAAACCAAAAGGCAAAGCAGAGAGTTGATAATGAGTGGAACACACATACGTAAAATTTTTCCAGAGGGTAAACAGCAATATGGATGTAAGGATCTTTCAAAATCCAGGGAAAACAGAAAATTTCAGGAAAGAGATGGAAGATAACATCCTGAAGGAAGGAACCTTGAGAAAGGTGCTGAAGTAGAACAGGCCAGGTCTAGAATCCTCCACAAACCTTCTTTCCTGGAGGAAACATTCTGGGAGAGGACTTGTTCCCTGTACCACCAGATCCCGCAGGACCAGTGAAAAAATGAGGACGCCGACAAGGAGGAGGCTGAGGGAGACAAGAAAATGGAGGAAGAGGAAGGGGACTTCCAAGCCATAAAACAGTGTTGGATGATGGAGAAAGCCCAGACATCTGTGTTGCCCAACAGGGAAGGAAACGGTTAACCTGAGAGACAGCAGAATCTTTATGTCAAATAAAAGGCAGATTTATCAGGAAAAGGTTTTTGGTCTCTAGAACTTGAATGGGTTTACCTGTGAAAATCTGCTTAGAAACTCTCTCAATTCAATCAGACTGTCCAGGCTGCCTATAAACAAGAGATTTTGAAGGACAGTTCCTCTGGAATGTAAGTGCAGGAGAAAAAAATGCATAACCTTGCCCTTATCCTGCAGGGTTTTAAACAATTCTGCAGCAGGAGTGCCAAAAAGATTCCAGTTGGCTAAGGGAGAATCTAAAAGTTTGGACTTAATGTCCTCGAGTAAAGCCAGCAGGCGCAACCAGGAATCTCTCCTCATGACAGGACCAGATAGGCTCAGCAGCACTGTAGCCACATTTAACAGAATGGTAAGCTACCTGGGAGGAAGAACTCAGAAGAGAATGAGCAGAAGTCTTACTGTCCAAATAAGACACGTCAGTAATCTCCCCCAGCTGAGAGAGAAGAGTCAGCACATATCTAGTCTTGTGGGTCTGATAATTAATGGCCCTAAAAGCCAAAGTAGCAAAAGTGCACATTTTTTTTTCAAATCTCTCTGAAAAGCACAACTGTCCTTGTCAGATGGCAGAAACGTGCAATAGAAAAAGCAGTTTTGACGTCTTGTCTGAGGACATGGAAACAGCAAGATCAGATGATGGACTACAGATATATATATATATATATATATATATATATATATATATATATATATATATATATACACACACACACACACGCACACACAAAGTATTTATGATCCTCAGGTACCTTATAAAAATCTGTCTGGTTTCCTAGGTGCCGTAGGTTGAAGAGTCAGGAGCCCTAGCAGCAACTAAACTAAAAAAAACTTCCAAAAGCAGATTATATCCTCTTACGGGATGGTATAAACAGCTTCACTGCACCTCACCCCTCAGATGAAACTGGCAACTATGTCACATTCTACACCAATGCTTTGTATGTACAATTGCACTGACTCTGCCTTACCTGATAGGACCAAAACAAGCTCCTCAAGAAAGAGTAAAGCTGCCATTAACAGGCTTTACAATAAGAGGAAGACATTGCTGTCCAAGAGTAATAGAGTGAGCCCTAAACTGGAAACGCTCTCTCCTTAGCTGCTCCTCAAGGAAGAGTAAAGCTGCCATTAACAGGCTTTACAATAAGAGGAAGACATTGCTGTCCAAGAGTAATAGAGTGAGCCCTAAACTGGAAACGCTCTCTCCTTAGCTTAAACAAGCAAATAAGACTTCTTGTGAAGTCCTCCAAAGCAAACCAGGAATCCAAATTAGCTTCCTCAACTAAGGACAACCATAAGGCATTCTTTAGTTACATCCAAAGGAAAGGCCCAGATTTGTGTAGAAGTGGTAGTTAATGATACCACATATACTGAGCCTGTGGGCATAGCTAACCTGCTGGCTGACAAGTTCTGTGAAAACTTCACTCCCCTGTCTCTGCCACACCTGCTCCATGACATCCCTACCACCTGACTCCTACCTTCAATCTCTAAAGACCAGGTAGTGAATGCCCTCTCAAGTCCAAAAACACAGTATCTATGGGACCTGATAACATCCCAAGCTGCATCCTACATGGGTTCCAACAAGAATTAACATGGTTGGGTACTCTCTTCAATCATAATCTAAGCACCGGCTTTGTCCCAGCTAAATGGAAAATGGCCACTGTTATTCCCTTACACAAAGGTAGTGCTTCTACTGATCCTGGGAACAACAGACCTATTAGCCTGACTAGACTTACCTGCAAGGCCATGGGGAGAATCATCATGGACCTTACCAACAAAGATATAGGCAATCTTCAAAAACCTGACCCTACTCAGTTTGGATTTGTCAAAGGGAGATTATGCCTGTTAAACCTGTCTTCTTCGAGACAGTCACCAAGCCCCTGGACAAGGGGAAATCTGTGCATACAGCCTACCTAGACTTAGCCAAGGCGTTTTGACACTGTCCCCCAGTCAAGCATCGACAAACTCACCCAGCTAGGTCACCGCTGTTATTCTGTCTTGCCCTTAACCCATTAAGCTGTCTACTTAACAGCTGAGGCCATGGCTATAACGTGGCTCCTAGAAAACAAAGTATAAAGACTTATCTTCTCTGTTGATTATTTAAACGTGTATGGCTCAGATGAGGAACTGAAAGCACAATCGCAAGCAGTCAAAACTTTTGTAGAGGACATATGTCATTTGTCTTGACAAATGTGCAAAAGCAACCTTTAAAGCAGAAAAACTGCAGCACCAGGTAGCCTATCTGCCACAAGAGTGGTTTCTGGCCCAGAAATTGTAGTTTATTGGCAGTTTGGCAGTTTTTCCATTTATTTCAACTTTCTAGTTTAAAAGCCTGTGTTTGCACTTGTGTCCTACCTTTCCTGTAACTAGTCTAATCCAGATACAGATTTGCTGTATCCAGGACCGTTTGTAAGCTTCTGAGCCCCTCAAGCCTTTATGTGTTGGAGGGAAACATTCTAGCTAATCAGTGGGAGTGGCAAGCACTAGGTAGCCTATCTGCCACAAGATCCAGGTACAGATTCTTAGTTTTAGCATTTGAATTTGCTTATTCGTGCTCAGCACTTGTTCAGAACTTGTTGTTAGCACTAAATAAGCTACAAATGACTACAGCACTCAACCTTCCTCTTTACCTAGAGGAAAACCGTTTTTCTACTTACTTTCCTCACTTGCTTAGAGAAAAACAGCTCTTATACCTCACCTTCCTCACTTTTCTAGAGGAAAGTAGTTTTTTTATTCAGGCATGTCCAAGGGTCAGCTCCCAGTGTACTCTCCGATCTAGCTGATGAATCTGGGCATCTTGGGGCAATGTAGCAATTGCCTCATGTACACAGACAACCATCTCCTCCAACCACCCAACATCACAACCTGTGAGAGATGCACTTATATAGCCAAACTGGAGGTAAAGCTCTCTCCAACCAAGACTGAACTTGACAGTCAGGAAAAGAAGGTAAACACTTGCACCACACCACACTCATCACATAGTCCCACTAAACCTACACCACCAAAATCAACACACAGAAACACAAGAACATTCGCAGAGGCTCTCAATAATAATCTGCTCAAGCAACAGAGACCTCCAAAGCAGAAACGCAAGCAACCTCCACCCACCCAACACAACCCAAATGACACATAGCCCACAGACTCAGTGTGCCAATAAACCACAGCCCATAAGGCAAAACAACGTACCCAACATACTAGTCAAAGGTGACTCTATAGTCAGGCACACTGATGTCCCACTCATCAGGCTAAACAAGGAGAAGGTTACTGTAAGTTGCCTGTCGGGTGCCAGGATCCGCCACATAACCTACGCACTCAGGTCACGCCACAACAAGCACAAATATGACTGTCGTTGTCCATGTTGGTGTGAACGACCTGAGACATACCTCCCTGGACTACATGAAAAGAGACATTGAAGAGCTCTCCGATCTTGTAGCCCAGGCAGGTATGACCCTAGCTCCGAGTAGCATCCTGCCATCAACCAGAATGATACCGCAGTACAAGGGCAAAATAATTGACTTCAACAATTGGCTAAGCTTCTGGGGTCATTCTAAGGGGATCCATTATCTGTCTGTCTGGGACGACATAGTCGAGAGACCACGATGCTTTGCCAGAGATGGCCTGCACCTGTCACCCCTGGGATTCCGGATACTGGCTAAGGGTCTTGCCGCCCCTATAATGCATTTTTTAGGCAAGGTTCAAATGACAAATTCACCACCGTAACAGGAACAGGCAAGCAAAAACGGAGGGTAATGCTACTCAATGTTAGAAGTCTAAATCTCAAAATGCACTAATTCTAGGCACTCCTTAAAATAGAGAACATCAATATCTGTGCAGTGGCTGAGACCTGGTTCAAGGCTCTATAGAGTACCCGTGCATTACCAGGCTATAACTCATACCACACTTTTTGGCCATCTAACCTGGATCAGAACACCAAAGGCAAAGGTGTGTTCATATTTCATTAAGGATATCCACACCTCCAGGATAGTTGCGCAACATAATGCATCCGAGGTTATCCAAGTGCAACTAACTCTGGGAAAACTGTAGCTTGCTACAGATCCCCCACCATGCCCCAGGATTCCCACTCCTCTTTTCTTGATGTACTGGAAAATATTAGGGATCAACCAAACACCCTAATAATGGGCTATTTCAACTACCCCACCATTAACTGGGAAAACTACTCATGTACCAACTCCTACGCTCAACACTTTCTGGAATTCATAAATTCCAATGCCCTGGATCAACTTATCCACACCCCCACCAGGGGCAACAATATCCTAGACCTAGTCATTACCAACACGAGTGACCGGTGTTCCACACTTGGTCAACTCCTCGTTGGTCAGATGGGACCATAAGCTAATCACTCTAGATATCCACATGCCGCCCCCATCCACCATTAAGGAAACCACGGTAAAACATTTCTCCAAAGCCAACTTCATGCTTCTTAAGACAGAAGTGGCAAACTTCATGACACCCATGCAGATGGACAATACAGTTACGACTGCCGAATCCTACACAAATGCACTCTATAAGCACTTAGACAAGTACGTGGATGGTGCTATCCCAAACGGAACGAAGATGCTATCCTCCAAAAAAAGGAAGCCAATCTGGTGGTCCCCTGCTGTAAACCAACTATACAACAGAAGGAAGAAACTGTTGCAAAAGAAAGTAAAATCCCATGAGTGGAAGAGCTCCCTGGTCAGCCTTAGTAAGAGGCTGAGATCCCTTATAAGATCCTCCAAAACTAGCTATGAAAACAAAACACCACTGATTCTAAGGGTAACCACAAAGCATTCTATAGCTATGTCAAGAACCTCTTTGGCAACACCCAGATCTGATTTGAGTTACAGCACAACGGCACAAAAATTACAAAACAAACCGATATTGCTAACATCCTGGCAGATAGGTTCAATGCTAACGTTACCCCCCTCTCACCCCCTAAAGGGCCCATATATACACAGGAAGAATGCAGAGTCTCTGTAATCACATCTATGCAAGTAAAACTGCATTTTACCTGATTTTGGCCTAGCACTCAAGTGTGGGGTCATTTATTGCACTGTTGTGATTATTTTGCTGCTTGTGTATCTCTGCTACTTTTAAACTACAACAAAAAGAAAAAAAAAAAAAAAAAATCTTGCTTTTTTCCCCACTTTCTGAAAGTTAAGAAAGTTCAGTTACAGATTTGCTGTTTTGAACTGTTTGGAAGTTTCTAGAAGGCCAGTGCTTGCTTGGGCTAAAGGGAAGTCTCTGTGTTCACCAGTGGGAGTGGTTAACACTGAACAGCCTGCCTGTCCCTGGTGGAGTGGTTACTACCTAGAAGCTGTAGTTTTATTGGCCATTTTGGGTCAATTCTAAACTCCTTGATCTCTCTCTCTTAAAACCCTACAACTCTCTTTTTGCGTGGTTTTGCGCACTGAGCAGCGCCACCTAAACAGGTTTAAACTATTCCAGGCTCCACAAAGTCTGCTCTTCACTTTTTCCCTTAGCACTGTTCAAACTCTCAAAGTAATCACTCTATTCTCTTTCTAAAGCCCTGCACTTACTCAGCTCTTATAAGGAAACACTAACTAACTAACTAACTAACTAAAGCACTACGCCCTCCTTGACTTCTCATAAGTATTAGACTCCCGATTGGTCCTTCCTGATCAAGTGAAAAATCAGTTCCCTTCCCTAATCTGATCCGTAAAAAAACAGTTCCCTATACTAATCTGGTATGTCCAAGGGTCAGTTTCAAGGTTACTCTCCAGTCCAGCTGGTGAATCTGGGAATTTTGAGGCAATGTTACAATTGCCTTATGTACACAGACAACCCTCTCCTCCTTCCAACAAACTCTAATACATGTGAGAGATGCAGTTACACAGCCAAACTGGATGCAGAGCTTTCTCAACCCAAGACTGGCACAGTCAGTCAGGAAGAAAAGGTAACCATCCACACCACAAATCCAGTCTCACACAGACCTATTGCATCTGCATACCCAACACATAAACACACAAAAACATACTCGGAGGCTCTAAATAAAAATCTGCCTAAACAGCAAAGACCTCCTAAGCAGATATCCAAGCAACAGCCACCCCTCAACAATAACCACGAATCACATATCTCACAAAATCAGTGTGCCTCACAGTCACAGCCCTTAAGGCAACAACACACCAAATACACTTGTTATAAGGGACTCTATTGTCTGGCACACTGACATCCCGCTCACCAGACTGAACAAGGAGGTCGTCACTGTAAGCTGCCTGTCGGGTGCCAGGATCCGCCACATAATGCAAGCACTCAGGTCACTCCAAAGCAAGTACAAGTATGACTCCGTCATTGTCCATGCTGGTGTGAATGACCTGAGACGTACCTCCCTGGACTACATGAAAAGAGACATAGAGGAGCTCTCTGACCATGTAGCCCAGGCTGGTATGACCCTGACCTTGAATAGCATCTTGCCCTCACCAAGAATTATGCCACAGTATAAAGACAAAATGATCAGTTTCAACAATTGGCTAAAGTATTGGTGTCATTCAAAGGGGATCCAGTGTCTGTCAGCCTGGGATGACATGCTCAACAAGCCACGTTGCTTCGCTAGGGACGGCTTGCACCTGTCACCCTTAGGCTTTCGTATGCTGGCCAAGGCTCTTGCCACCCCCATAGTGCCTTTTTTAGGTAAGGCTGAAAGGACAAACCCACCTCCATAGACAACCCAAGGATAAAAAAACTAAAGGTAATGCTACTCAATGCCAGAAGTCTAAACCTCAAGATGCACGCACTCAAGGCTCTCCTCAGTATGGAGAAAATCGATGTCTGTGCAGTAACAGAAACCTGGTTCAAGGCTCCTGAGAGCACCCCAGCACTACCAGGTTATAACTCATACCATGCTTTTCGGCCCCAAAACTCAGACCGAAGCACAAAAGGAGGGGGAGTATCTATATTCATCAAAGATATCACACCTCCAGGTTAGTGGCACTGCACGAAGCATCGGAAACCATCCATGTGCAACTAACAGCGGGCAAAACTGCCTTTCAGTTTGTAGTCTGCTACAGAACACCCTCCCTATTACAGGAACACCACTTGGCATTCCTCAGAACACTGGAGAATATGAAGGTCTCTCCAAACACTATGTTATTGGGTGACTTCAACAACCCTAACATTGACTGGGAAAACTACTCAAGCCCAAACACCCTCGCCCAACGGTTCCTTGAATTTATAAACTCTAACGCAATGGAACAACTGGTCGCCACTCCCACAAGAGGGAACAACATATTGGACCTGGTCATCACCAACATGGGGACTCTATGTTCCACACCAGAGGTAAACCCCTCATTGGTAAGATCAGACCATAAACAAATTTCCCTGGACATCCATATCCCGTCCCCACCCCCCCAGCCAAGGAAATCACTGTAAAGAATTACTCAAGCCAACTTTGCACTTCTCAAGACTAAGGTGGAATCCTTCAAAGCCCCTGGGCCAGAGGATAATACAGCCCAATCCGCAGAATCCTTTACAAATGCATTCTATGAGCACCTGCAGGAATGCATGGATTGTGCTATCCCAAATAAAACCAAGACTCACTCCTCCAAAAACAGGAGACCGGTCTGGTGGACCCCAGCCAAAAATAAGATATACAACAGAAGGAGGAAGCTACTACATGACAGAGCAAAATCCCAAAAAGGGAAGGCATCTCTGATCAGTATTAGCAAGAAACTTTGATCCCTCATAAAATCATCAAAGGCCAGTTTCGAAAGAAAAATTGCCCTAGACACTAAAGATAATCACAAGGCCTTCTTTAGTTATGTCAGGAACATGGGCGGAAACTCCCAGATATGCTCTGAATTGTTGCATAACAGTACAAAATATACCGAACCTACAGACATGGCCAACATCCTGGCAGACAGATTCAGTGCAAACTTCTCCCCCTCCCCCCCAAAGGTACAAATGCCTATCCCAACTGAATGTAACCTCCCTGACATCACAGATGCACAGGTGAAAGCTGCCCTCTCCAAAGCAAAAAACAGCATCTATGGGACCGGACGGTGTCCCAGGCTGTGTGTTACACGAGCTCCAAGAAGAACTGAACCCTCACATTAAGTCACTGTTCAAACTTAGCCTTACTACAGGATATGTACCCAAAGAATGGCGTACAGCTACAGTGGTCCCACTCCACAAAGGTGGTGCCACAATGGACCCTGGAAACTATCGCCCCATAAGCCTGACTAGTCTAGTCTGTAAAGCTATGGAGCGTTATTATCATGGAACTCATAAACAAAGACATTAGGAGCCTCCAGACACTGGACCCTACCCAATTCGGCTTTGTTAAGGGCAGATCTTGCCTCTTAAACCTAGTTGATTTCTTTGAAACAGTTACCAAAGCCATACATGAGGGCAAGGTAGTCCATACAGCCTACCTGGACCTCGCAAAAGCCTTCAACACAATACCCCACTCGGGCATCATAAATAAGCTTACCAGCTTAAATATCAACCCCTATATCACAAGATGGGTTGCAAACTGGCTCAGAGATAGAACCCACATGGTCAGAATCGCAGGTGCCATGTCCGAATCAAAACCAGTTACAAGTGGCGTCCCACAGGGCTCAGTTCTGGGACCTCTCTTGTTCGGTATATACTTCTCTGAGGTTCAGGCTAACACGGGGGGGTTATGGCTGACAAAGTTCGCAGATGACTGCAAACTGGGGGCCATAATCGAATCTCCAGCTGACACAAGCATCCTCCAAAAGGGTCTCACAGAGACGGATGCTTGGTGCCAGAGCCACGGCCTCAAGCTAAATGCTAAAAAGTGCATAGTCATCCCCTTTGGAAAAAGCAAGGTGCCCACAAATTACCACATAGGTGGTAATCCATTAAGTACGGAAGAAATGAGATTTGGGGACCAACGTAGATAGTAATCTCTCCTTTGATAATCACGTTGCCAAAGTGGTTAGAAAGACCTTCTATATAGCCCACCGTATCATGAAAGGGTTCGCATCTCGATCAAGAGAGGTCATTGTGCCCCTCTACTCGTCACTCATCAGGCCCATAATTGAATACAATGCCCCTTTTGGGATGTACCTTACCAGACACCTGCAGCAACTGGAGAGACCCCAAAAGTACCTCAACAAGAGGATCATGGGCTACAAACAGATGTCCTATGCAGCTCGACTAAAGAAACTCCAGCTCTACTCAGATGCCTATCGCCTACTCAGAGGCGATCTATGCCTGACGTACAAAGTCATGTCAAACCCAGAATTAATGGACATGCTCCACCTCAAAAATTCCAAGTCCCTTAGAGCTACACGCTCCAGGGATCTAAACCTCAGCACAAAAATAAATAGGACATGCTGGAGGGACAGATTCATTTCCCAGAGGCTCCCCTCACTCTGGAATAGAATCCCAGCTCCCCTCACTCTGGAATAGAATCCCAATTCATGTTAGACATAGCCCCTCGCTGACCCTCTTCAAGCGAACTTTGGACGCGTGGATGGGAAATCGCAAATTCACCCCTGGGATCTCTCCTGTGTCCCTGCTAGACAGAGGCACAGTAAACTAATCTTAAAAGGGTACCTTCTGTGACCTACTTTACAGAGGCACAGTAGGCTAATCTAATAGGGAGGCGGAAGCCAAATACACTCTGGCTAGGCTTATAAATGCCCTAGGGCAGATAGCCTAGTATCTACCTATGAACCTATAAAAAGCTGCTTCATTCTCTAAAACCAAAAAAAAAACCCAGCATCCATGGGACAGGACAACACCCCAGGCAGTGTTTTACACAAACTTCGGAAGGAAGTGGCTCCCCACCTAAGCACCATGTTCAATCATAGTTTCACGTCAGGCTTTGTGCCCACTGAATGGCACACAGCAACAGTTATCCCACTCCACAAAGGGGGAGCCACCACTGATCCTGGGAACCATCGCCCTATTAGCCTGACGAGCCTGGTCTGGAAGGCCATGGAATGTATCATTATGGAACTCAAACAAATACATTGGTAACCTCCAAACTCTGGACCCCACCCAGTTCAGATTTGTGAAAGGCAGATCATGCCTTCTGAACCAGATTGACTTCTTTGAGGCAGTCACCAAAGCCGTAGACGCAGGTAAGGTGGTTCACACAGCCTATCTTGACCTCGCCAAGGCTGACACCATCCCCCATTCGGGAATTATAGCTAAACTCACTAAACTAGGTATAAATCCCTACGTCACAAGATGGGTTGCCAACTGGCTCACTGACAGAACCCACATTGTAAAAGTTGCAGACTCCAAATCTGACTTCAAACCAGTGACAAGTGGAGTACCACAGGGCTCAGTCCTGGGACCTCTCCTGTTTGATATCTACTTCTCTGAAGTACAGGCTAACACAGAATGCCTCTGGCTAACGAAGTTCACAGATGACTGCAAACTAGGAGCCATAGTAGAGTCCCCAAATGATGTGGATATCCTACAGAAGGGCCTCACTGAGACAGATGCCTGGTGTCAGAGGCATGGCCTCAAGCTCAACGCCAAAAAGTGCATTGTCATCCCCTTTGGTAAAAACTCCGTACCCATGAACTACCACATAAATGGCAGTCTACTCAACGCCGAATGTGTGATGAGACCTTGGGACCCAGGTGGACAGTAGTCTCTCATTTGATAATCACATCGACACAGTAGTCAGGAAATCTTATGTGGCACACCTCATCACAAAAGGGTTCTCATCCAGGGGAAAAAAAAAAAAAAAAAAAAAGAGGTCATTGCTCCCCTCTACTCAGCACTCATTAGACCCATTATAGAGTACAACGCCCCTTTTGGAATGTACCTCACAAAGAGGATTACTGGCCTCAAACAGATGCCCTACACTGACCATCTCAAAAAACTCCAGCTTTACTCTGTAGCACATCGCCTACTCCAAGGAGATCTCTGTCCAACATATAAAGCTATGTTGGACCCAGAGCTGTTGGACATGCTACACAAAGAAATCCCAATCTCTCTGAGCTACACGCTCTAGGGACCTATACCTTGTCACCACAATAAACAAGACATGCTGGAGGGATAGATTCCTGTCCCAGAGACTTCCTATACTCTGGAACAACCTACCCATCTATGTCAAGCAAACTTCCTCATTAGCACTCTTCAAGAAAAATCTTGAGGAGTGAATGGGAGATAGGAAATACACCCCAGGATCACTTCTGTGGCTCTGCTTGACAGGGGCACAGGAAATTAACTTTCTTGGGTGGCGTAAGCCAGGGGAACCTTGTTGACTAGGCTTACTTAGGCCCTTGGGCCAAAAGGTTCATAGGTAGGTACTAGGCTACGAACCAAGAAAACAACAGTTTGGGACAAGAATGTGATATAAAAGAACTTGAGCAAGAGGGAGTGTATAAATATTTGGGGACTGAAGGTTCAACAATAAAACATGAACAAATGTGAATAAAATTTAGTAAGGAATACTTTAGAAGACTTAAATTAATCCTGAAAACAACCCTGATATCTAGGAACAAAATCCAAGCTATAAACCAATTTGCTCCTCCTGTCCTAACTTACAGTTTTGGAGTGATTGACTGGGCCTCCTTGAAATTGATTACATGTATAGATCTGCAATTGTCGGACTGCACACATACCTGCTGACCTCACAAGACCCAAACATAGATGAAGAGAATAAATCTCAGGTGATTGCTCTGCTTAATCTAACAGAATCATTTTGGCATCAAGCAGGAATGGAAATCAAATCAGAAGTAGATAAAAATCAGGCAGCAACTGAATGTGCCAAAAAAAAGAATATAAGGTCAATGACCAGATGAGAAGGCAAGAAATGTGGAAAATGCATAAATATACTTGCAAGTATAGAAAACGTCTGGAAGAACCTCATGTAGATCAGGAACGAATGCAGGAATGCTTAAGGAGAGGCAAATTTAAAATCAAGAACTCCGGTCCGCTAATGATTGGCAGTCGATTTTTATGATGCCGAGGTGCCAGCCAGACGCCCAACCTTCAACGAAGGCATGCCCAGTCACGCATGTCTTTTGAATGCCACTCGAACGCGGGGAGGACATGCGGACTCCACACAGAAGGCACTCCAGCCGAGAATCGAATGGGTGAACCTCTTGCTGTGAGGCGACAACGCTACCGCTGCACCACTGCGGCTTAAAAATGGAAAATCAAGTATAAACTGAAATTCCCAGTGGTTCTGAAAGTAGTTTTCCCAGACAGCATGCAGGTGTTCACTAATGTGAAGCTGGCAATGACTACACTTAACCATCTCAAGTGGCTTTTTAATGACTTTGCAGAAATAGTACAGTTTTGTTCTTCCAAGAAGGCAGATCACTCATATTCAGTGGATGAGTTGGAAGAGCAGCTTGACCAAAACGGAAAAGGGAGTCTATTTATACCGACTGACTGGTTGGATACGGCCCGAGAGGACACATTTATCTACCTGATTGAAATGATTGAGTAGTTATGCTGTTGCAGAGTATAAATAAAGGATTATGAGACAAGTCTGTAGAGAATGGAACATTAGAACCAGCACTAAACACAAAGGACATAGCTGCATAGCAATGTGCTGTAATAAGGGTCTGTATGGGATTTAGCATTGTAACTTAATGTCCACAAGTGCAGAAGACTGCAAGCTCTGGAAGTGCTGAAATTAAAAAGGGACATAAAAATCAAGCTTTCCACTGCCCCTAATTAATGTATTAACATTGTTGTACATACATTTTTTAATTTACTTCGTACAATAAGCCAAAGTACACAGCAAATCTTTATAACCACTGGCAGCATATTAATAAGTTGGGAAAAGAACAGAGAGAAATATACAAGAAGATTCAGTTCATCTGAACTGTGCATTAGCTTAACGGAGCTATAACCAATATTGTAAGTAAGTTCCCTTTCTAGTCAAAGTAAAACGTACATATATGCAACTAGATGCTCTTAAAGGGTGGATTAACGTGATAATAGAAAACACAAAAAGTACACGTTTGCAATATCAGAAATTATAAAATGAAATACTATTAGTAACAAGACTACTTCTTCTTCTTTCGGCTTTTCCCGGTTAGGGGTCGCCACAGCGGAACTCTGGTCCGCTAATGATTGGCAGTAGATTTTTATGTGATGGCTTGCTGGGCCTAACGCACAACCTTCAATGAAGGAACGCCCATTCACGCATGTCGCCACAGAATACGCTCTAACTGAGAATCGAACGGGCAACGTCTAACTGTGAGGCGACAACACTACTGCAGCACCACCACTGCATATACTATTAGTAACAAGACTACTTCTACTAAAAAGGGGTGAAACTACTGACTGCCATCTGGACGGAACAAGTTTCCGTAAGATTTTACCATCTACCCCCCATTTTCAACAGAACTTGGCAAGATTTTGTTGACAGTGTACTATACCCTTCTATCTTTCACAACTTGTCCTTTGTGGGATCTCTTCAAGGTCCAAAAATGTCATATTATCACCTTATTCCTCTCTAATTAAGCTCAGCATTGGATATACTGTCCATTTGACACGTACCTTACCAAATTCACGCACCAAACCAATTCAAAGACAGCTCAATGTGTTCTGATCAGAAAGATCTCTGGTTTCAAACAACTAGCCACTGGACAAACTAAAACTACTGTCCTCCTCCTCAGAGTAATATAGACTCCTGAAGAATGATCACTGCTTAATCTTCTGTTTTACGAATGATCCAGCACAGCACTTTTTCAACTCCTTGATCCAAACAGAAACAGTGGCAAATTAAACACCCACTCTGGAGACATACATGGTGTCACAAGACACCAAATGCCGCATATTTTCCATTTCAGGAATATACCCTTATACGTGGGTATATACATGCTCATACATGTAAAGCAGTGCACTTCCCTAACAAACTTTACAACTGTCCTTTTTTTTTTTTAGGGATGCAACTATTTTTTTCCTCAGGGTTTTGATCAATCCCTAATAAAACTGACAAGGTATTATTTCATAACTTTTCAAAAGTAATATTTCAATTGCCCCTAATGTGCAATCTTTTCCCTAATTTATTTATTCATTGTTTGTTTTGTCCTTAATTCTGGAAGTATATAGCCATGACCACAAACTTTCACCTGGTATACCTGTGAGAAATATGTATTAATGGAAGACATTGTTAATCTCCTATCCGTTATGGATGATAAGGCCAATGAAACCAAAGTTCAGCTACAAGTTTATTAAGACTATATGAACTCTTCATGTGTAAATATCATATCATGTTTGAGAATTAAACATAGAAAAGGAAATCATTACTTTTGTCATATAAGAATTTCTCTTATGATGCACACAGTGAAAGAAATATAAAATCAAGTTTACCTTTGGTTTTATATGAGGTAGACAATTCCACACATCGCAGTCAACAAATAAATTTAGAGATCAAATGCAGTCAGCACTTTCCCTACTGAACTAGCATACTGATCCATGCTGCCATGCTGCAGCTGACTGCTTTCATCAAAAAATTAACTCATCTCAAAATGACCTTAAGTAAAAAGCATGTGCAGCACTGTCAGCTTCTTAAAAAATCCTCAAGGAGACCTGTTATCATTGCATGGGCAAAGCCAATGAGTTTGTAACAAAGGCTGTTTAAAGCTTTGTAGTGCATGAAACACTGCAATTACACTCCAAAATCTGAAAAAAAAGTCAAGCACTTAACATTGTAATAATGTAACACCTGAAGTGCGAGACTCGATTGTAAAACTGCTTTCTAAAAGGTGTGTAGCATTTGTTACACAACCACGAATTGCTGCTACAGTCTAGAATCAAGGAAGGGATGTTCCTTCATTCTCAACTGTCCCTGACTATTTACCCTCATACATCCATAAAAATATAAAGACCTCAGGTAAGTAACATAGTTAAATTAAAGCAATATTTACAAACTATCACTGACTTTTTCATGCAATTATATTTACTTGCTATCAATGGGACAGCACTCGCCAAGTGCTTTACTGACATTTTTTTGTAGCAAATAAGTATTACGTGGAGCATATACAATTCAAAGCACTAGAGTTATGATCGAGTCTCAATGATCATAAGTCATTATGTGTTCTCCACATGGATGTCAAGATTCACTTCTCAAGCTGTGGTCTTGAGGTGAATTTCTTTGCAAAGTCTCAAATGCATAATGACATGTGGTTATGATCAGAGATCCAATCATAACACTCTACATTATACTACATGCAGGATGACAATTCACACGCAGTGTAACAATTCACACAATTTTAACATTTAAATTGCTCACTTAAAAGTTGTGGCCCAAAAACACCTTTTGAAGAATAATACCTCACAAGTTGCTTATACTCAGCCAAACCTTTTGTGTATTCCATAGCCACCACAGCAGCTCACACTCACAAAGCTTGTAGCTAATCCTACTAAGTTTCTTGCCCTCACCCCTTAGTCTCAAGTCAAAAACATTTCAAAAAATCAAATGACTGCAGCCTAAATAATTCAGCATGAAACCACATTGCTCACCATCCTCGGCCACCATCCTCGGCCACAGTAAGCAGACAATAGAATAAACCAACAAAGCAAGTGATTTATGGCTTAATTTCTTCTTTAGCAGAAAGTTTAGATTCCTCATAAACCCAGTAAGGAGAAAAAAAAAAAGAAATCCAAATGTTCACATTTTTATTAACTTTCCCCTCTTTTTGATAACTAGACAAATGTCTTCCAGGTGGCACCTCAACTGAATTATAAAATAGCCAGATTCATTACTAACTCCTCATACAACTCACACCACTGCATTTCTTTAAACTCTCTTCAATGGCTTAAACTTCCCCAGCTTCTGCTATCTTATCAATTTCATATGCTACACTCTATTCTTTATAAACCCTCCTTCTGTCCATCTCCATCTTCCTTAGTCTCCATCTACATCCCATCCCGGATCCTCCATACTTCTAACCAACAATTACTTGATATCTACCACCCAAAAAGGTCAGTAGGCAAACTACTCTACAAACACTCCCTTGCCCATGCTTGGAACAAACTACCCCTTGACTTACGTTCAATCTCCCACACATCACACTTTAAAAATGAACTAAAAGCTTATTTTCTCAATTCCAAAACCTGCCCTTACCATGACCCTACCTAGTCTTCCTTCCCTTTATGTACCTTCAAAAGGACCATACTTAGTACCTCATTACACCTCTCTCCAATGTGTCTACTATGCATTTGCACAAATTTTACACAAACAAAAATTGTTCATTGTTGACCTACTGAACTATATCAATGTAAAATTGTTACTTAGCTTCTTTTTAATGCAACTTTAACTTTACGCATGTATTCCAACATATGTGAATCGTTTTGCTATAACTGCTATTATATCAATATTGTTTAAAATTGTACTTGTTTTAAAATGTATCACTGGAGCTTTTCTCCTTGGGTCTCCACTGAAAATGGGCCACAAGCCCAGTTGGACAAACCCGGTTAACAAATGTCAATAAATAAATAAATAATATTATCCCACTACCGTCCAATAGCCATACTATCCCCATTATCAAAAATATTAGAGAAATATATTCACTCTCAAGTACTGAACTCTCCTATCCAACAATCTCCTACCCAAAACACAACACAGTTTCCGCTTATGCCACAGCACTATCACCGCCCTCATTAGTTTTACCAACACTGTCAATTAACAACAGAGCCTAGGTAACCTAGTCTCCACTGTCTTTCTAGAACTGTATAAAGAATTTGATACGGTTTCTCACAACAACCTCCTAATCGTCCTCTCTGAACTCAACCCAAGTAATTCCACCCTGCTCTGGTTCAAAGACTATCTGTCCAAATGCCACCGGGCCATCAAATGGATGGCCTCCCTATCTCCCCTCCTTCCAGTTACCCCAGGTGTACCACAGGGTCTATACTTGGACCCCTGCTTTTCACAAACAACCTACACATAGCCACTCATCATGCAAATATGCTGCTGATGCCACACTAGTCTGCTCAGCTCCCTCGTTCCAAATCCTTCAAGAAAAAAAAAACAAAAAAAAAACAGGAATCCTTTATTGTCGTAGAAACCTGGCTGTCAAACCCTCAACATATTCTAACCCCCCCCCCCAAAAAAAAAATAAATAAATAAAATAAAAAACATCTCATGCTCTTTTAGCCCTCCAAAGCTACTGACCCCATCCTCCCTTTTAAAATATCCTCAGCAGACAACACCTTCTTCACCCAAGTGCCACAAACCAAACTATTAAGGACAAACATTAACCAAAACCTGAAATTCAGTATACATATAGCCTAGATCATAACTGAAGTTCACAAAAAACAGGCACCCTTTAAATTGATGCAAAAACTACCCGATCACTGACAGTAAAGATATCATAGCTAGAACTCACCTACTCTCCACTTTACTATACTCATCCCCAGTTCTAACCAACCTAAACAAGGGTGACTTAAATTAACCACTTGCTAAAACAAAATAGCAAATTTCATTACAAACTCCTCCTACCGATCCCACCACTGTCAAGCCCTTAAGCAATTAGGCTGGGTAGAACTGCCCAACTTGTTAAACTTTAACCAACTTATGGTGGCACACAAAATAGTTTACTATCCCAATAAAACACCAGCACTTAATAGGCCTAATCAATCTCTACAACAACCATCAAGTAAGATCCACAAACAAAGCACTCGTAGAAATATCTAAAAGTAAACATATGTCAGGTGGCTCGCTTTACTCAAGTGCAGTTGCCAAAATCTGGAACCCCCACCCCCAAAATCAGAATGCAAAATAAATCCAACTTTAAAAAAGTCATACCTAACCAATTTCTGGATATGTAACTGTCAAGACCCAGACTAACTTACTTAATAAATACCTAGTCCTTTCTCATAACTAGCTATAAATGATCTACTCCATGAAGTTCCACACTTACATAAATCCTGATAATTCAATGTGCATAACTACCCCACTGTAACCTCCTGTGTGTCTTACTTTTTGTACATTATAATTATGTATTTTGAATGACTATGTTGAATATATTTTGTATGGACTATTTTGAATATTGTTCTTGTATTGGGGTGTACCATGTGGAGCTTTTCTCCCCAGGCCTCCACTGAAAATGGGCACTGCTTGCCCAGTCTGACTTTCCCAGTAAACAAATGTAAAACAATATAAAATACATACATACATAAATATTTTTCAGCTATGACACTGACCAGAAAAATGAGCAGTGTGTGCGTGTGTGTTTTTATATAAACATATACATTTACAAGTATTAAACACAGCATTTAAAGCAGCCAGTCTACCAGGATGTTTTTGTGAGAGACAGAAGGAAACCAGAATGTCTGGACAAAGCCCATGCAGAAGAGAAGGACAAACAAACCACACAAAGATATGGACAAAGCCCATGCAGAAGAGAAGGACAAACAAACCACACAAAGATAGTGACTAAAAAACAGAAGTGGTTCATCCCTGACCATGGAAATGTGAGGCAGACACCTTAACAATGAGCCATTATGCTGAACCATTCCTGTGTACCCATTTCAGTAGCATGTGTGGCACTATCATCTGCTGGTTCATATAAAAAAGATGGGAAACCATGAAAAGATTAAAACAGGATACACTACTAAAAGCCATTATTTGTTACAAACTCGCAAAACAAATCAAAAGGGAAAATACAGAATTAAACACACTGATTGGGTGTGACTTTTACTTTAAAATATAGCAGAAAAACCTGAGAATTGATTGCGACACTGGAGAAATAGGGACAACTATAATTCTTACCCTCTTATCAAACCAGACCCTGCTTATCTTTCCTTAGGTCATGTATTTTTTTCTTGACAATCACCACACCCCAAATTTCTCTCATTCCAAATACTGCACATCAGCTCCCGAAGAAAAAGGTTTCAAAGAAATCTGTTTACTGATGACTGGCTTTACAAATATGCATCTTTAAAATAAGAAATTTTTCAAATGCATAAAAATGAGAATAAGATCAGGCATTGCTAAACAAACCTATGACATTGCACTGAACATGCAGAACCAGTTACAAGAATACATACATAGTAATTCCTTGGCTTCTTCCTGACACTGCTCATCAACAAGAAATGTTTGACACTCAGTCTAATGCATCAGTCACTAGGCATTAAAAGCACTCATAATAAAAAGGAGCGGGAAGCTGAGCACATTATGAGTCCCCTGATAAGTGTCTGAGGCAACAGAAGCTCTGCTGGCGATAACTACTTCATAAACAATACCTCAACCCAAGCATTTAATTAAATAAACTTAAAATATATCACTCAGACACATGAAATGTTACAAAAGCAAGCAACAAGAATTATTCTGGTCCTGATGATTTTGACTAATGACTGACTTCTTAATCTTTTTTTTTTCATTAATCATTAACTGCTCATATGTCACAAAGATGGAAACTTATCATTGTCATCGCTAAGGGCTAAATTCTGGTATGAAACCTGACTTGGCTAACAAGTCCCACCAGTCTCATTTCAGTAAGTAAATTAATAGAAATTAAGTGTCCTAAATATATATTCTCACAAAATGGATTACATCTCCTGGCAAATCTCGATTATTTTGTTTTCTGAGCAAATGTTCGTCTCTCGCTAATGTTAAAGAACATTGTCTTTCACCAAATGAAGCCTTATGTAGAAGGTTTTCAGCAAGTAGCTGTTTTCCCCTAGTACAGTGCAGAAAGGCATCCCACATAAGGGAATGTTTTGTAGGTTAAAGGCAATCTCTACAATATAAATCAGGTTCACTTCAGACATGATAATCAACAAAATAATGCAACTAAGAGAGTTAGATCACAATGGCCCAGAACTACCAATAAACACACTGTGAAATCAACTATATAACATTTTCATTTAATTTGTCCTTTTCCTCTCCACATCTGCTAAAGGAGACTGGGTATTGAAGCATGTAAGTAAATCACAAATGACAGTTTCACAAACTTAGCTACAAATGTATCACTGGTGCACTTCTCTGACCTTTAATAATAATACTCATTTGTTACTTGGGTAGGTCCACTGGACACAGTCCCTTTTCAGAGGTAACCCAAGAACAATTTCCTGGTTAAGTGATTTGCAGTAATGTGCAAATTCGTCAAATTAAAAATACAAAGTCACACGTTTCCACAGACAATTCACTTTTAAATGTTAAGTGCTGTGCAAATGGTCACTCTTTTGAGACAATGTGTGGGATTCAGAAACCCTTGTGTTTAGATGCAGTAGGTAACTGCTGTCAAGAACAAGGAGAAGTGGATGGCAAAAACTGAAAAAACTTTTGGAGCTATGCGTTAGCTGTTAAGCAGCTTGTAAAAATGATCCAATTATTTAAAACACTACATTTAAACTGAAATTGCTTCAGTTTATCACCTACCACCTGAAGTAATGTCCTGCTATACCTTGGGAAGGTCTGATGATATAGTCCGTTTTTAACAGAAAACAATTTTAGAAAGAAATACATACACTTTAAACTCAAGTTCACTTTATGGGAAGAAAACCTCTAAAGTAGTTTAGTGCAGTACAAGGAAATGTTAAAATACAACTATGGAAAATAATATACTATAAAAAAGAGAAATGCACAAATTGATCCATGTTTATAGGTACTTCAACGTACCGCTGCAGGAAAGCTGTCAAAGAGGCACTTACTGTTGTGGGCATGTATGCAGCTACATAACTGATGCCTAGAGAAAGCTGTGCGAAAAGTCACCACATGCTGTGCTGACAAACAGATGCACTACTACAGTTAGTACTCTAAAGAACAAATCAAAGACTTCAGGAATAACATTTTAGTATTCAAGTAATGACAACAAAACACACAAAGATTCTGTACTGGCACACTGTACTGACAAATGTCTTGTAAAACTGTATTCCAAATTGTAATGTGCAATACATCAAGCATACACCCCTTTTATTCACCCTTAAAAGAAATACGTTACTGTATACAAAACACAACAAAAAAGTATAAACAAATGTATAACCTGCATATTAATAAAACAAAGTTGGAAACATACCCTAGGTTCAGCAGATCCCATCGACTGGAAAAAAAATCCAATAAAAATACATTCAGAGCACAAAGCTCAAAGGATAACATAGCACAGCATCAACTCAAGTGCATACGCCACCATCAGCACCACCATAACAGACCAAAACAAATGATCACTGCACAATCCACACCCATAACATAAGAAGCAAAAAGCTCAAAGGATAACACAGCACAACATCAACTCATGTACATACGCCACCATTAGCACCACCACAATAGAACAAAACAAATAATGATCACTGCACAATCCACACCCATAAAATAAGAAAGGTAAAAAGCATGTTTATGAACAGCAATTTCCAGGCAATATAAAATCCACAAAGAGTATACTGATTAAACAGCCAAACAAACAAAGGCAAGCTCTACTACTGCCTTATGTGGGAATAAGTCAGTTGATCCGTTCAATGCAAGATTCTTCTCACTCACCTAAGAAACACACATCACAGCCACTGCAATGTGCAGTCTGAAACTGCCACAGTGAAAGATTATTTTCCATGAAAAGTGATGAACTCCAAAATGCAGAGGGCATATGCTGTAAAATCAGACTACCTTTTCACCCCGGTATGTCCTGCATGGCCCAACAAAACTTATAGCACAGCACAGTCCACTAGCTCTGTAGCTGGTGACCTGTGGTAACTTTTCACAAATTAGAGTACTATTAATATCAGTTACATAATGTAATAACAGATTACTCCATAAAGCAAAAAACACATATTAAAACATCAAAAGCATGTGTACACAGCAGTGATCATGCTTGTTCTACCTGGCATACCTTATCACAAAAGGTTTCTCATCCAGGAAAAAAGAGGTCATTGTTCCCCTCTACTCGTCACTCATTAGACCCATTATAGAGTACAATGCCCCTTTTAGTATGTACCTCACAAGACATCTACAACAACTGGGAGCTGCAGAAATACCTCACAAAGAGGATTATTGGCCTCAAACAGATGCCCTACACAGACCATCTCAAAAAACACCAGCTTTACTCCGTCGCATATCGCCTACTCAGAGGAGATCTCTGCCTAACATACAAAGCTATGTCAAACCCAAAGCTGTTGGACATGCTCCACTTAAACAGATCCCAATCCCTCCGAGCTACACATTCTAGGGACCTAAACCTTTCCACCACAATAAACAGAACATGCTAGAGGGATAGATTCCTGTCCCACAGACTTGCCATACTCTGGAACAAACTACCTGTCTATATCACACAAAGTTCCTCATTAGCACTCAAGAAAAAGCTTGATGATGGCATGGGAAATAGGAAATTCACCCCGGGGATCACCTCTGTAGCTCTGCTTGACAGGGGCACAGGAAAATAATCTTCTTGGGTGGCAAAAGCCAGGGTACTTTTTTGACTAGGCTTGTATAGGCCCTAGGGCCAATAGCCTATTACCTACCTATGAACTTATGAGTATGAGATAATAACAGCAGCATAATCATACAGCAAAACAGGGGGTGACTATTCATGCTCATCTTCACAGCACCTTGCATCTTTCTGTACCATAAATATACTCATTAAACAAATCGGTTACTAAAAAGATTCCACATACTGATGTGAAATCTCAAGTTTTAACCTAAAGGTTTCAAGATTTTTCAGAAAAAGCACTTGCCTATTAAGAACGCCTATTAACACATACCTACAGATATATACAATTTCCTATACAAGGGCATCCCCTCTCAAGAGAGTCTTATATTACACCTTAATTTCCATACTCCATATATTTGTTTCAGAACGGTTCTGCAATCAGCAATACATGCGCAGTCATCAACACATTTTATTAGTCAAAATGTAACATTTTTTTTTCAGAATTACAAAATATGCATAAAGTTGCAAAAACATTATGTCACTTGCACTCAGCTACAAAGTCAATGAAAAAACACTATGCAATCCACAGGTTCCCAACATCAGACGAAAACAATTCCCAGATTTTAACAAAGTCAATGGAAAAACACTATGCAATCCACAGGTTCCCAACATCAGACGAAAACAATTCCCAGACTTTAACATGTACACTACACCACACACACACACACACACACACACACACACACACACACACACACACACACACACACACTCTCTCTCTCTCTCTCTCTCTCTCTCAGAGGACAGGATATATTGTAAACTACACAAATTTATCAGGAATCCACTACACAAACATGTATTTTACAGCAACAAAATGCAAAAGAGACTAACAACTGGACAATGCAGTCACACAGACATTTACAGCATACTTTTTATTGTATGGAACACCTTGTTCATTCAAAACAGGCTGCAACATCAAGACAGTGGCAAGACCATCACAGTTTCCTTCGCAAAGTCTTAGCTGTTTGTGAACTATAATTGTCATTTTCATTCTTGGAAAAATAAAACATATGCGCACAGATACGTCTGCATGTGTACATGATAACAAAGATATTTACATCGTGTGTGTGTGTATACAAAATACATAAATTATAAACATCCGTAAAATACATACATAATTAAAAGTATATGCGCGCCCACACAATCTATGACACACACACACATATATATATAATGTTCACATATATGAATACAGGTGCATCTATGACACACACACATATATATATATATATGTACACATCTATGAATACAGGTGTGTGTGCGTGTGTGTGTGTGTGTATATATATATATATATATATATATATATATTATATATACATACATACATATATATACACACAAATATATACGTGTGCAAATATCTAACATAAAATATAAAAAACAAACATTCACAAATACATTTGCGTACATATATATAAACGTACGCATACATACACGGAAACACACACCGGGACTACAAATGTCTACTTTATAAACCTGAAGTGAAACGCGGAAACTATACTACTAAACATCTTGTGATTCATTTTCCAAGATTAACCAGCCCACCTCACTACTCTCCCAGCAGTGGGGTGTCAGCTGCACTAATCTATGTTAATGTATTTACTGTAAGCGCATTTTCCCCCAGAAACTTCCTCCACACTTACTACCCATCCATACGTCGCAATAAATTTCTTGGACAGTCCAAATATAGAAACAACACACAAGCACCGTTGTAACAGACTCCAAACAAAGATCTTACCGTTAAGAGACACAGTGGCTTGCTGCCAGCGTTGACCGGAGTCGAACAGGTAAAGATGACCTGAGACAAGTTAATAAGTTTCCGTAGCTCCTGTACCAGAACGATCGTGACTAGTTTCCCATGGCTGAAGGAACTGCTGTCATGAGCAACGTCATGGGGCGGAGAAAAGGAAGCTTTGAGGAAGAATCTGCTGTGGGTTAGCTAGCGGGAAAAGGAGGTGAGCAGCCATTTGCTGCACGACATTTTCCCGTATATTCGCCATTTGCTGTATTATATCTTTCGAGTGAGTTTTACGAGAGAAGAGGTGTATCTGGAATGTGGTTAATTTTTGTTTGCTATTTTGCAAGCGTAAAATATTGAGTTATATTTAAAATTCATTCGCTATATATATATATATATATATATATAAAGTGCGTACTGTAAGTAAGTCGACCATTCTTGCGGTGACTGCTACGTATGGGTCACTTTGTCACCAGTCATTTGTCGGTGGTTAAACCCTTTCTTACAAGATGGTGTTTTCGGGGAATCTATAATAATTACAGCCGTCTAAGAAAGTACAGTTGTGTAAAATATTGCCATAAGGGTAGATGTTCGTGTATTCACTGCTGAAGTATTCTTAACTATATGGGATTCCTTACTCCAGATGCCCGACCTCTGGCCAATCTTCCAAAGACTTCTGAGTTTAAAAGGTATGCCAAATGTCATCATACGCACACTGTGTAAGGTAGGGCATGTCGCATAGACAGGCATACCAGAAACAGAACTGATTGCCCCAGGAGGAACACTAGTCCAAGGAACCCAAGAGGTAAGGTGTACATGATTTAGGAAGATAAAAACTAGGGGGAGGGAGAGAGCAAGTACTAACAGTAGTGAAGGCAAGGGGCAGCTATCGTTATGGTAAGATTTTACACAACTGAACTATGCCCTTAATTTTACTGCTGCACTATTCTTAACTATATGGGAGAGTGCCAAAGCTCAAGAGGAAGCAAGAGAGGAGGAAGGGGCAGAAGAATCCTTTAAAAAAAATATGAACTGAACTAGCAAAACCAGCCTTAGTTGTAGAGATCCTGTCCAACTAGTCTTGATTAATAAAGGTATGCACAGAAGTCTAGGTAGCTGCTTCAAGAATAGAATTGGTATCTAAGCCTTTGAAAAAAGGTACTTTTCTGTTATACCTCTACCACATTTTCACGCTTCTGGTGCTGCCGCCTTTTTCGTTTCTTGAGTTTTCCTTCTACTGACAAGGAGACAACACCCCCTGTACCTTTAGGGAGCCAAAAGTCGTCCCTCCATCCCATGTCTGAGGCATCTGTGAACAATTCCTGAGAGGGAAGAGGGGGTGAAAATGGATCCCTGGATTCAGAGACAACTGCTGAATCCATGACAGAAGTTCCTGTCTGAGGCAAGGAAGAAAAGGAGCTACAAATTCTAGAGGATCAGCATGTTGGAGCCACACTGACTTCAGAAACCACTGAAACATTATCATATGAAGTTTGGCCAGAGGGAGCTTTGGCATGGTGGATGCCAGGAAACCCAGAACTCACAAATTCCCTGGCAGTAATGGAAGCCAGATGAAGAAGAGCTTGAAAGATTGATATGAGAGTTAATGTCTTTGGAGGAGGCAGTGATGCAATCAATGGCACTATCTGAATCCTGCAACCCAGAAAAACATGATTCTGAGAAGGAGTCACTGAAGACTTTGAAATTTATACTGAAACCCAGGATCTGAAGAAAGGAGATGGTAAAAATGAAGATTTTGCAAAAGGGCTCTGGAGAGGATGCCTGACTCAACAGGTTGTCCAAGTAAGGAAATATTTGGATTCCTTGAAGTCTGCAAAAGGCAATCACAGGAGCAAAGTATTTGATGAACACTCCTGGAGTAGTAGAATGTCCAAAGGGCAAAGCAGAGAACTGAAAATGCCAGGAAGCAACAGAGAAAAGCAAAAACTTCCTGAAAAGAGGACAGATCAGAATATGAAGATAAGCATCCTTGATATCCAGAGACACCATATAGGCCTGAGGGAGCAAGTGAGGAAAGAGAATCTGAAGGGACAACATCCAAAACGAAGGTACCTTTAGAAAAGTATTTTGATGAGAGAGGGCTAGAATAGGTCTCCAAGTGCCCTCTTTTCTGGCCAGGCACTAGAAATAGTTGGGAGTAGAACCTTTTCCCCGCTTGGAACACAGGCACCTCTTGAATAGTAACCTGAGACAAGAGATCTTGAAGAACCTCTAGTAGAAAGGAAATATCTTCCAAAGAAGGCTGAGAAATAGCCTTAAACAGAGGACTGGATTTCCACACCATGAAGTACCCTTGACGAATGATCGACAGAACCCGAGAATCCAGAGTGAGCTGAAGCCAAAGAGAAACAGGAATGTGTCTGGGGAAGGACTGATAGTCACACAGCACCTGGTTTGTCCAGAAAGGAAGGTTTCAGAGTCCTTGAAAATATACTAGCCTTAGCAGGAGTCTGTTTGCCACTCTTCTTACCTTTAGTAGAAGGATGTGATTGCCTATGACCAAAGGCAGGCTTAGCTCGGTAGTTTCTCTGAAATTTAGGCACTGAAGAAACAAACACGTTTAAGTTCTCATAAGGCCTTACCCTTATTGTGAAGGAACTTAAACAAACCAGCAGCAGCTTCCCCAAACCAAAGCTTAGAATCCAGGGAAGCATTCATCCACTTAGCTTGAATATCTTCAGGTAGAGATTGAAGCCTAAGCCAAGAATAGGTCCTCATAACTGAACCAAAAACAGCAGCAGCCCTAGAAGAGGCATCCATCGCATCATAACTACATTTAATACAATGAGAAATTACTTGAGAGGAAGTCCCTAGCAAGGAACGAACAGAAATTTTACCCTCTGAGTCTGGAAAATCAGAAATAAGTTGACAGGCCTGAGAAAGAAGAGCCAACATGTATCTAGACATGTGGGTCTGATAATTAATAGCCCTAAAAGCTAGGGTAGTAGAAGTCTAAACCTTTTTGCCCAGCCTGTCCATAGTTCTGCTGTTCTTGTCAGAAGGCAATAACTTGGGCAAAGAAAGCAATTGAGATGGCTTATCAGAGGCTATGGAGACTACCAAAGGGTCACCAGCAGGACATTTATATAAAAAAGAATAATCCTTAGGAATCCCAGAAAACCTATCAGGTTTCTTGGGAGCAGGGGGGAGAGAATCAGGCATCTGAGAGGCATTGGAGAAAACATCCAGCAAAGCAAGACAGGAGAAATAGCTGCAGGTT
The DNA here is from genome assembly GCF_019279795.1 of Protopterus annectens. Lineage (NCBI taxonomy): Eukaryota > Metazoa > Chordata > Ceratodontiformes > Protopteridae > Protopterus > Protopterus annectens. The sequence continues at coordinate 745,029,718 of NC_056744.1, forward strand.
TAGGAGAGTCCAGCTGCAACAACTCATAATACCTTTTATGGATATCAGAGGCCTGAGTACAACACCACTTAAAACAAATCCATCATCCTAGAGAGCGTGCACCCAAAGGAACTTTCCTCAAAAGGGAACATCAGGACTAATAGATTACTCCTCTGACCTAGAATCCAAAGGAGAAGGAATTTGAGTAGAATAAGTTAGGGATTCGTCAGCAGAAGCCAACTCATCCTCAGAAAAATCCTGGTCTCTAGGCCTTTTAAGAGGAGTAGAGGACCAAGGAGAAGCTGGAACTGAAACCCCATGAAGAGGCTTTAAGGACATTAAAAGCAGAAAATAACCATTGAGTAAAAGCCTGTCACTCACTTTGTGGATCCCTAGAAGCAGAAGAAGCATTTAATTTTTTGTTCTTTTTTTAAGGGAATGTAGGACAAAAGGCTCAGATCCAGGACGACAGTCGAGAACCATAGGAGGAACTTCTTCCACAACTAGAAACTGAGGACCTCCCCTAGGCCTCTCAGAAAAAAAAAACATGGTTCCTTCTGAACATCTGGGATGGACACCTGCAAAGCCTCTTTGGTCATGCTGCCAGCCAGATCCTCACCTGCCTCCAACATGGTTGAGGCAGAGGTATCTGACAACACAACCAGGCGAGACTCTGGGTTTGTTACAACCTCAGGAGAAACATCTGGCAGAGGCTGGACAGAGGAGGATTCTGGTCTTACCCTTTTCACCTTCTTCTTCCCTAACAGCTGACCTTCAGCAAGGGAGATTCCTTCTATAGTATCTTTAGCAAGTAGCCTAAGACACTGGTTTTCAAGATACAAAGAAAGTCGACTGCGAAGGGTTTTCAGAACAAATGCCTGACAAATAGAACAAGACATATGGTCATGAGAAGCACCTAAGCAAAAAAGACACATTCTGGCAGTCTCTATGGGGGGATCTGTCTCCCACACTGGCATTTACCCTTCCTGAATGACAGCCTGAAGGAACACAAAAGACAAAATCCCCAAAGGGGCACTTATCTTTAAAAACAACAGGCGTAGGAAGTCCCTGAAGTATAAAAATGCATTCAACTGGCAGAAAATGGATGCAGGTAAATAGACAGATGGTGTAAAAGATACGTTCAGACTGGTGGCAAAGAAGTCCTGTTTTTGGTAAGCCTGAATGTCACCTTTATGGCGTACATTACGCAGGGTGCATATGGTGATGTTTGGCATACCTTTTAAATTCAAAAGTCTTTGGAAGACTCACCGGATGTCGGCCTTCCGCCGCAGTGAATCCCATATAGTTAAGAATGTTGCATCAGTGAATGTGAGGACATCTTGGTGAGCCGGAGGCCTTGGACGTTAACCTTGACTTATGAGAAATAGATGTCAAACAGTATCAGGCCCAGCACAGAGTCCTGGGGTACTCTGCTGGTGTGTGGTCTCTTGATGGGGGTGGTCTGACCAATCCTCATTTCTTGGGTCCTATTGGAAGCCAGCCAGTCAGCGGTCCAATGAGTTATGTAAGGATTTATGCCTAGCTTTGAGAGCTTGTCAACAGTGCCTGAGTAGGGTATTTTCTCAACTGCCAGGTCAAGGTACTCAGTATGCACTGTTTTACCCTCATCTATTGCCTTGATTACCCTCTCAAAGAAGTCTACTGGGTTAAGTAGGCACAGCCTTCCCTTAACAGAGCTAAACTGGGATGGGTCTAGTGTCTGTACATTAGGAATGTCCTTGCTTATCATTTCCATCATAATTTGTTTCATGGATTTGCATATTAGACTTGTTAGACTGATGGGTCTGTAGTTTCCTGGGTTGGTTGATGGTCTGCCCTTGTAGGCTGTTGTGGTCCTCCATTCACTTGGAATGTAGACTGTTTTGAAGCTGTAGTTGAAGAGTACCTCTAGTGTTCTTGTTAGGCCAAGTTTTAGACTGTTCAGGAGGCTGCATGAGATGTCTGGACCCATAGAGGCGGTGTTCTTGGCTTTGGTGAACACTGCCAGCACCTGGGGAAGTATGCTGGAGAGGATTTCACCTGGAGAAATGGGCGGGAGGGGGGGAGGTGACGTGTGAGCTGAATTTATCAGCAAGTAGATATGTTGTGTCACCCTGATCAGTGATTGTGTTATCGTTCAGCACAATAGTGTGTTACCTTTAAGGTTCCTGACATAGCTCAAGAAGGGCTTATGATGGTCTTTGGCTTGTGAGGCTGTCCTGACCTTGTAGTTGGCTACAATTGACTTAATTAGACCGCTTCCTTTCTTGTTTAATTGTCTTTAAGGGAGTTGCTTTCCCTAATTTTAGCATGAGTCTTTTTCTTTTATTATATCCCCTGTTTAGGTGAAAATTCCATCAGTGGAGTTTGTTTTTAGTGTTTGTTTTCTGTTTACTTCTGGTAAGATTGGCAGCCTCTATGCGTCTATTCACACATTTGTATAGGTACTTTGAATAATTCTACTTAGGTAACTGTGATCTCTGGGTTAGGGGAGCTTTGAATTTTGGCAAACTGTCACTTAATAGTATGTAGTTTGCCTTAGAATAGTTCCTCTCACTGGTTTAGCTGTGTTTTCTGAGTCAATTTTTACTTTAAAGGAAACAGTTCTGTGAACTAACCTCACTAGTGAGGATAACGTGTGTGTGGGGGGGTGCAGCAGTCTCCCATGTTGGTAGCACCAAATCCAGTATGTTTGATCCTGTGGTTTGAGCATGTGCTATCCATTTCGGGTGTTTGTGTTATACTAAAGTCCATGAAATGTGCCTGTGTGTTTAAGGCAACATAAGTTTCCTACTCTATAAAGGTGTAGTTAAAGTTACCCTTGATTAGGGTGTTTGGTTAGAGGGTGAGCACTTCTAGTAGATTTAGTTAAGAGTCATGAGATTCTAGGGTCATAAATGGTGACCTGTTGCTAGGTATAATATAGTGAGGGACCTTAGCTGTGATGACTTTCATGTGGATGTGCTCCATGGTATCATCCAGTTTAACCAGCAGAGGTATGTTTGTTGCTAATGTAAATTGAGACATCTTCATGTTTGGCCCCAGTCTGTGCTATTATTGTTCTAAATGTGAGGAAGGCACCGTAGCCTTGCACTGCCGGAGGACTTTCTACATATTTAAACCAAGTCCAGTCATGGCAGAGATGTCTACATTCTTCAGAGTGAGGAGGGCTTGAAGAGTATGGAGTTTTTTTGTTTAGGTTCCTAGCATTAAGCAGTATCACCTTAAGGCTGATTGGACACTTTTTCACTTTGTTGGTAGTGAGCTGAATTGTCTTTTTGGCATTGTGTAAAAAAGGCTCTAAGGAGGGTGGATAAAGTTTTAGCCAGTATCCAAAAGCCTGGGGGTGACAGGTGCAGCCCGTCCTTGGCAAAGTAACATAGTCTGTTGACCATTTCCTTCCATGCTAACAGATATTGGATCTCCCTGGAGTGACCACCAGAATCTAAACTAGTTATTAAAATCAATCATTTTATATTTACACTGTGGCACCTTTCTTGGTGAAGGTAGAATGACACTCAATGCAAGGCTCGTAACTTTCTGTGACACATATTCCAAGAAATCCATTATGTCTCTTTTCATATAGTCCAGTGAGGTATGTCTCAGATCATTTACACCCACATGGATTATGATAGAATCATATTGGTACCTGTGGGGTGCAGTGACTTGGGTGTGTGTGTGATATTATGGATCATGGCTGCAGGTAAGCAGCTATCCATTATCTTCTCCTTGTCTAACTTGGTGAGTGGAGCATTTGTGTGTTCCACAATGGAATCCCCAATGACAAGAGCATAAGGTAAAGTATATACTTGCCTCATGGGCTTTGCTGTTTGGGACCATTGGATGTAGGCTTATATGGGATGTTTTTGTTGCTTTTGGTATGTATTTTAGTCATTGTTGAGGAGTAGTGTTTCCATTAGGCGGCTTTTGCAGTCTTTGAGATTTGGGAAGGTTTTTTTTAAGCGCCTCATCGTAAGATAATCTCTGTGTGTGAGGGATGCAGAGTTGAGTATTCCTGATAACTTTGTATGCAAGCCTTTTGCCTCCAAGGAAGTTGTGTGTTTACATCAATCATATACTTTGTTTTCTTTAGTGATTAACTGAGTGTCTGACAACATGAGGCAATTGCAACATTGCCTTAGGATGCCCATATCTACCAAGCTGACCACGGAGATTAGGAAATTGCTTATCCATGTTGTCCGAATCTGTAATACGGTAGGCTATTAAGGATTGTGTTTTTTTTCAGAGGTTTCCTAGGGTAGTTTCTGGGATTAAAGGTAAGATGTTATATAGTACTAGGATATGGTAGTGCTACTCGATACACAAACTATTTTTTGGGTTGGGGCAAATGTATAGTGCTAGCATATGATCTCGCTATTTGATGCACAGGCTAGCTACTCTAAGCTTAATTTCGTACAATGCTTTTCTGTTTAACAGGTTTCTGATCAAATTCTTACTTTATAGGAAAATATTTTTATTGGCTTGGCACTTGCTACAGAGCACTGCTAACTACCACTGCTCAGTGGGCAGCTGTGTGCATACTCACCTAATGTATAGCAGAGAAAAAAGCTTGAAAAGTGACTGCTATGCCCACTAGCCAATAAACAACCACACTTTAAGCTTCCTGGAATACTTCCCAACTTGGAAACACCAGGTAAACATTTTTTGCCACAAGATGGATGATCATGGAATTTCTTAATGTAAATGCAAAGCAAAAGTAGTTCTCAAGTCTTGACCAACAAACAACTAAGTCCATGGCTAATTTGTGTTTCTGTGAAGTGAATTGTAAGCTAACAGAACTAGAAAAGCCAAAAAAACCCCCCAGAAAAATGACAATTTTTATCACAAAATTAAATGCCTTAAATTGCTCAAAAACAGTAGTGATCGCTATAAAAGCTAGTACAAGTGCAGTAATTCAAGAACATATGCTTATCTTAGCCTCCGTGGCTCTAGATGCAGTTGGAACTCATGAAGTGTTGCTGTAGATTGTGGAAGTGACCACAGAATCTTGCAAACTTGTCTAATTTATTGCAGAGAAAAATCTTAAACTTAAGCCTATAGCCTCTAGCCAATAAATGACCACATGTTGAGCTCCGTGGAGTGCTTCTCGACTCAGAAGACCAGATAAACACCTTCTGCCCCAAGATGGATTATCCTGGAACTTTTAAATTAAAAACATGTCAAAGGTAGCTCTCAAATGCAGATTAAACAGCCAGCCACCAAACAACCAAGTCCCTGGCTAACTGGCCCTACTGCAAGGCGATTCATAAACAAATAGAAAAGAAAAGCCAACAGAGAAATGATTTTTGTCGCAAAATTTAAATAAATGCTTTAAAAAGAGTATTAAAGTAGTAAAAATCACTCTATAAAACATGTATAAAAGCAGGAAATCAAGAAAATACTCCAGCTTCATTAGATCAGATCAAAGATTTGGGTTGGCATCTTTGGTTCCATCAGTTGGACCATAACTCACAGTTCCATTGGTGGTATCTGAGACATCTGCTGTTGAATCCTCCATGCCAGTTCCCTTGTTGGGGCCTACTACCTTCTCAGGTTTTGGGATCCCTTCAACAGTTGTGTCTGCTTTTCCTGATGAGAGGGTCAGATCTTTCAACTGGAGCAGCCTGTTTAATTTCGATGGAGGTTGTTTCAACCTTCCAGATGTTGGGAAGGATCATTTCTACACCCAAGGGAGTGGATCCACAAGTACCACTGGTCGCTGTACCACCCCATGGCTTCTCTCCATTCTCATCAGGCAGCTGCTGGTCAGTGTCATTCCACTGGCCTCGTGCCAGCTGCTGAAAAGCAGAGAAAGAATACTCTTGGAGTCAGGTGACACATCCCCTGAGCCTCTTAAAAAGAGGATGTGTAAGCAACAACAGACTTTCAGAGTCCCCCCACCTCTGATACTGACTTGAAAGGTAAAGAAGGTTCCCAACAGTCCCTTCCAGAAAATGCTTCGTTGGTTGAAATTTTAGAACTGATACAGCAGAGGGGAGATCAGCCCACTGACTCCCCTTTCAGAACAAGAAATGCTCAAGGCCTGCAGAATGACACAGGTCTTCATCCTGAGTAGTCCCTCCAGCCAGCATGTTACTTGTTTTAGCAGCTAGGATGCCCTGATAGGAGCCTGACACCTGCAAGACAGTCCTTGTAAACCACACAAAATCCTCTGTCCCCACTGGGTCAAATCATCTGCGGTAGACTTCCTCATTCTGGAAAGAGTGGGCAGGCTGTTAAGACTGTTTACTGTCTGAGTCAAATTTAAGGCTCCCAACGATCTTTTAATAGGAACCAAACAGAGCCTCATTCTCTCTTGTTTTTACAAGTCTAGACATCAGCTTGACTCACCCTCAGACAAGAGCAGGCCTAGAGGCTGAGGAGATCTGCAGAATCGGGGATATTGTAGACCATTCTCTGACAGATCATCTCAGAATCTGTGAAGGTCCACCGGACTTCTCCACTGTGGAGGCAGTTGGGGATTGTCTCTCCCTCACCCAATATACCATCACCCAAAATATTTGGTAAGAGGGATAAAACAGAGGCTATTAAATACAACAAGAAGCTCCACTCCCAGGAAGCTGTCCTCACCCTGGAGAGGGTTGACATCTGTGGAGTTACTTAGACATGGTTTAAAGCTGAGGAAGGCACCCTTCCACACATTTAGACCAGCTACCACAGAAGAAGGAACAGGAGGTGGACTTGTATCAGTCTACATAAAAAGTAAGCACACCTCAAGATTGGTCTGCCAATATGGTAGGCTTGAACAACCCCATATCCAACTAACCTTAAGTAAAATCCCACAACATATCCTTTCTAGCTACATGCCCCCGTCTATGACCAGGATGACCAAACCACATACTTGAATGCAGTGCAGTCACTCAATTTTCAGCCCTACACCATATTCATGAGTGATTTCACCTACCTCACCATAACCTACGTACACAACCCCTAACATGCAGACTCAAAGATTGCTGGATTTTCTCAGTGAAAACATTCTAAAACAGTTAGTCTGCACACTTAAGGGTACAAATATGGTGGATATGGTACTCACAAATATGAAAGAATACTGCATCTCCACTTGTTTAATGTTCTCACTGGTCAGATCAGATCACAAAGTGGTCACCTTTGAAATAAATATAAAGACTAAACTCCCAGCAGACCACAGAATCCTTAAGAACTTTTCCAACGCTAACTACTTTCTGTTAAGCAATGGCATACCTAAATTCCAAGTCTCTCAAAACTCCGTCTGTGTGGAGGTGTTTACTGAAAACCTCCAAAACAGGTGTGTATACTATGCGATCAACCAAATTGGTAACCTTAGAAAGGGTCCACTTAGTCCTGGACATCAAACGGGTGACAAACAAGACAGAAAAATAATTTCAAAGCAATCCATCCAATAGTCACCTTTTATTCATTATATAAAAGATGATTATTGGATGGACTGTTTGAAATTATTTTTATCTCTTGTTTATCACCTGTTTGATGCCCTGGGCTATGTGGACCCTTTTTAAGGTTAAGTGTTTACTGAAACACTATGCAAGCATGTAAATAAGTGCATAGAAACAGCAGTACCAAACTGAAATAAACTTAGGACAAAGTCCACAAACAAGCTCCCTTAGTGGACCCCAGTATAAATAGATTGTACAAAAAAGAAACAAAATCCTATCCCAAATAAGAAGGGTTATGCCCAAAAGACAAAAACTCCCTCATCAGTCTCAGCAAGCAAATCAGAGGACTAATCAAGTCCATCAAATCCAACTTTGAGGCAAAAATAGCCTCCCGGGCTAAGGATACCCATAAGGCATTTTTCAGTTTTGCATGTAATTTTAAAGGGAACACCCAGCAGTGTTTTGAACTGATAGTAAATAGAACTTCCTGTACTGAACCAGGGAATATAGTGAATTTGCTGGGCAATAAAGTTAGCTCCAATTTCATCCCCTCCCCCAGTTCTCCTCCGAAAATACCCTTAACTATTTCTCCCCCAACTATCACTAAAGAACAGGTCCTCCCTGCAGTAAGAGCTAAAAATCTGCATCAGTGGGTCCTGATAATGTCCCAGGATGCCTCCTAAATAGTTTGAAACATGATCAGTTAGGCCCACTAGAAACTCTATTCAACCACACCCTCCAGACAAGATTGGTCCGTAGGGAAATGGGGACTGCAACGGTCATCCCCCTATATAAAGGCAGACTATCAACAGATCCGTAGGTTTGACTAGTCTTATATGGAAGGCTATGAAAAGATTTATTATGGACATAATAAACAATGACATAGGAAATCTTCAAATACTGGACCCATCCCAGTTCAGTTTCATCAAAGGCAGGTCACACCTACTAAACTTAGTGGACTTCAAAGTCACTGGAGCCATGGACAAGGGCAGAATGGTACATACTGCCTACCTTGACCTGACAAAGGCATTTGACACAAAACCTCACTCTATGGTATTATAGTGAAAGTCACAGATTTAGATATAAATCCTTATGTCACCTGATGGGGAGCCAAATGGCTCACCGGACACGGGAAGTTTAGGGTGGGGGGATCCACCTTCACCAGGAGGCCTGCTACTAGTGATGTCCCACAGGATGTGATACTTGGATCTGTCCTGTTTGGAGTATACGTCTCTGAAGTCATGTCAAATATAGAAGGCCTTTGGCTGACCAGATTTGCTGATGATTGCAATCTAGGTGCAGTCACTAAATCCTCTAAAGATGTAGATATCCTCCAGGAGGGTCTGACACAGACAAATAACTGGTGCCAAAACCATTGCCTAAAATTCAGTGCAAAAAAAAATGTATAATGATACCTTTTGGGAAGATGACCATCCCTGCAGATTACAATATTGATAACTCTCCCCTAAGAGTAGACCCAGTGGTAAGGGACTTAGGAACTCAGGTTGACAGTAACCTGAAATTTGATTATAATGTGTATATGGTGGTGAGTAAGTTCTTCTACACTGTGTAACTTACAAGTAAGGGCTGGTACCCAGATCTAAGGAAATCGTAGTCCCACTATACTCAGCCCTCATTAGACCAGTAATCGAGTAAAATGCACTCTTCAGCATGTACTTGACCAGGCATTTGCAACAGTTGGAGTGGTCACAGAGGTTCCTCATTAAAAGAATACAGGGTGTAAATAGTATGTCCTCTGCAGACCGCTTCAAAGACCTGTCCCTAACTCAGTGTCCTACAGTCTAAGGGTAACCTTTGTCTAACCTACAAGGCATTCCCTGATTCAGCCCTGATGGATCTGTTGCATATTTACAAAACAAACAGCACTAAAATTACCCGATCTAAGGATCCTAACCCTTGTCTATGACATAAAACATCTTCATAGGTGTTTACTAGGCTAATGGCCACAAGGGCCTTTTAAAGCTTAACCATGCATCCCAAATCTCTGACAAGTTCTGATACCCTTGATAGGTGTAAGCAGGGGTTTAGGACATGAACCATTTACAGGTTGCTTGTGTCCATTAGAGACATAGATGCAAACCAGGGATGAGTTTCCTGTTCCCCATCCAGTTGTCCAAGTTGCACTTGAATTGGGTTAGGGAGGAACTCTGCTTCACATGAATAGGGAGCCTGTCCATAGATGGGGTAGTCTCTGGGATACATAAATGTGTCTCCAGCAGGTCCTATTTATATCACAGGCAAGGTTTAGGTCTTTAGAACAGGTAATTCTGGGGCTTTTTGTTTTGTGGATATGTAGGAGGTTCATCACAGTGGGGCCTGACAATGCCCTGTATGCCAGGCATACTTCTCCCCTAAAAAGCCTGTAGGAGACAGAATACAGAGATAGGGCCTTGAGGCACTCTGCATAGGACATTTTACTTACACCATGTATTCTTTTAATGAGGAATCTCTGTAGACATTCCAGTTGTTGGATATGCCTGGTTAGGTACACACCAAAGGGGGCATGGTAATCGATAGGTCTGATGAATGCCGAATACAATGGAACAATGACTTCCTTGGACTTAGATGCCATATCTTTGTTTATAAGTTGCGCAACATAGAATGATTTCCTCACTACTATAAACTCATGATAGTTAAAGGCTAGATTACTATCTTATGTGTCAACTCTAAGGGGTACGCCATCAATATATGACTTCCCAAAGGATACTATTATACATTTCTTGGCATTTAGTTTTAGTCCATGGCTCTGACACCAGTTGTTTGTTTGTGTCAGCCCCTCCTGAAGAACATTTGTGTCAGTGTGAGATTCAGTGACAGCTCCTAATTTGCAATCATCTGCAAATTTAGTCAGCCAGAGACCACTGACATTGGCCGTTTCTTCAGAGAAGTAAATGCCAAAAAGGAGCAGTCCAAGGACTGATCCCTGAGGGACTCCATTTGCGACTGGCATCTTTGTAGAGATGGACTCCCCAAATCTAACTTCCTAGGTCCTGTCTGTGAGATAGTTGGCTATCTACCAGGTGACATACTAATTTGTACCTAACCTCTTGAGTTTGTCAACAGTGCCCGTGTGGGGTATTGTGTCAGATGTCTTGGCCAGGTCAAGATAGGCAGTGTGAACCATTTTTCCCTCATCCATTGTGTTGATCATCTTCTCAAAGAAATCCATCAGGTTGAGTAGGCATGATCTGCCCTAGACAAAAACCAAACTGGGTTGGGTCCAGTGTCTGGAGGTTTACTATATCTCTATTGATCATTTCCATGACTTTACATATAAGACTAGTGAGACTTGTGGGTCTGTAGTTGGCTCACCTTTGTGCAGAGGGCTGACTGTTGCTGTTTTCCAGTCATGAGGCACAAAGCCTGTTTAATAGTTAATAGTAATTCTAGAGGCCCTGACAAGTCATGTTTCATGCTATTTAGAAGGCATCCTGGCATATTGTCTGAGCCCATTGATGCACTGTACTTGGGTCTTAGAGAGAGCATTAAGGACCTGTTCCCTAATGATAGTAGGGGGGGTTATATTTGAAGGTATTTCCTGTTGGAGGGGCAGGTATGTGTCTTGGAGATTACCCCTTCTCTGGAACAGGCTTCCCATTCATGTGAAACAGAGCTCTTCCTTAAGCCTATTCAAATGCAGTTTGAACCAATGGATGGGAAATTGCAAATTCACCTCTGGCTTGTTATCTGTGGCCCTTATAGACAGGGGCAGTTTGTAGATGTCCTAAGGCAGAGGCATATACCAAAGTTGTACTAGCCTGTGGGTGTTGATAATTGTGAACATTGGGGCATGAAGGAACAGGCTTAAAAAAACTGTAGGGACATTAGCAAAGTAACCTATGATACTATATCAATTTCGGAAACTCCTCTTTAGTCCGACTATCCATTAACAGACATCCCACCAAACCAGGTAAAGGCCATGTTAAAACAGAAAGTTTCTCTACTCACCAAAAGAGCCATCCAGAGGGTCCTGCTAGACCAGGACAGGATTTTAGTCAATTTTAACCTGCCAAATACATTCGGGGGTAGAGGAACACAATAACTTAAAAAAAGTAGAATAAGTAGTTTTGGAGCCCAAGTAAATGGGGAAGAAAAAGTCTTGACCCTGATCCAGAAAGGACACAGTGCACGTAAGAGGTCAATATAGACAATAAGCAGGGTAACTGTATCATGATAAGGGTATGATGGGGAGGTCAAAAAGTAATATTGGTGAATGTGTATATCTCCCCAGGAGTGGAATAAAGCAACTGAAAGAAGTTCTAGTATCACAGCTTTAGGGAGCTGCAATTGTGTAAGGGTGACTGGATTATAATTTGTGATTACAGAGATTGTCCTAGGACACTAAAGCTATGGGGAGAAGCAGGATTGTTCACTAAATATCTGAAAGTTTTCACCTTAAGGGATATTGCTGGAGAGAGACAAGAAGCTAAACAATTTACACACTATTCCAGGTGTTATGGCTACAGGGCCTACATAGCCAGGATATGCATATCAGCAGACTGTTAGCTGGATCCACTACCACAGTACTCATCCATTAACCCTATCAGATTATGCCGCTGTAGTGGCAGAGATAAAAAATAAGGAACATAAAATGGGGATAAGGCATTGGCACTTAAAACAGGAATAGTTTTAAGCAGTGGACAGTTAAACACTAGAAGAGATCCCTCGAGGGGGACATGGGGAAACTAACGATGTGGATGCCAGTTAACATAAATTAAAAAACAAATTCAGGTGTCTAGTAAAGCAAAAGGAGAATGGGAGGACAGCAATAAGCAGTATAAGCAAGCACTGGTGAGAGTGAAAGAACTTCAGGTCTAAGAGACAGCAGGGAACACGCTATGAAAGGGATATTCAGAATGCCAAGACAGACAGAGACACACACACACACACACACACACACACACACACACACACACACACACACACACACACACACACACTTGCAGCCAATGAAGTGAGAGAAATAGCTTAGGCAGTGCAACTACTTGACATATAGGTTGAGGAAGTAGATAGTGTTGAGAACATTTGGGAAGCTGAGAGATCCAAAGGCAGGGAAACCTGAAACAGAGGAAAAAAGATCATTGTAGGGTTTAAAAAATACTATGCTACTGTAACTCTTGGAGAAGCGGGAAAGGGAGAAAGCAATTAAAGCATATGCCTGGCTAAAATAGCCGAGAATACCAAAATAGAAGATATTGAGGGGGAGAATTTAATGGCTGAAATAACTAGAAAAGAGATAAGGGAGGCAATAAGTAGGCAGGCTACAATGAAATCTCTGGAGGATAGATGGAATCCCATTGAAAGTATGTAGAATGAAAGAAAGTTAGTGGAATGCTGGTATGTCACCTGCAATGAGATATCAGAAGAAGGTCAACACATCCAAGTCTTGGAAGCTAGCAGTAATATTAGTGCTACCTAAGGAAAATAAAGACTCAGCTGATCTGAGTTTATGTAGGCCAGTCTTTATAATGAACCATGAGTGTAAATTTTTTATGAATATTTTAGCAGAGAGGTTAGCCAAGTTATTACTCTCTATAATAAACTTGAGATCAGTGCAGATTTGTGAAGGGGTGGCAAGCATTTAACAAAAGCAGGACATTAGTAATGCAAAAACATGCAATTTAGAATACAATGTGTCTTATATTAAGTCTGAATGCAAAAAAGGCATTTGACCTGGTAAGATGGGAGTTTATGCTGTGTGTATTGGAATTAGCTAGAATCCCTGGAAGATGGACTCAAGTGATTCAGAATATTTATAAAGCGGAAATTATGGTTAAAGTAACAGAAATTGTCAAAGAGTTTTGAACTAAACAGTGATGAATGACATGGCTGTCCACCTATAGTCTGCCCTATACTTGCAGCCACTATCACAAGCAATATGAAGTTCTAGAGTGCAAGGATATAACTGGTAAACTCCCCTAAAGAGAAAAATCGCCTTATTTGCTGCTGCTATGATTTTGTATGTTGCAGTCCCGGAAGGAAATATCCAGGAAATGTTTAAGGTAGTCAGGCAATTTGGGGAGATTGCAGGTTGCAAAAATAAATAGACCTAAACAAAAACTGTAATTCACAGTGACACACCCACATTTGGGCTCATCAAGGATTGAAATACTTGGAGAGCCAGAGACTGAAAGAGCAGCAAAATTAATGTGTATAGAAAGCTTCAAAAAGATGGTGACCAAACTCAGAACTTGGATACTGCTATATATATATATATATATATATATATATAAATCTGGACAGTAAAATATAATCTGTGAAATTGTTCTTTATCCCTTTATGTCATATACAAACCTTTGGCCTTGTATGCAGGACAGTTTTATTTTATAGATCTAACTAAAGAAATTTGGGTTAGAATCCGTAAAGAAATAAAGGATTTCAACTGGGAAGGGAAGGCACATTTAGTTGCACAAGATAAAAATTCTCCTTCTCCCAATAGAACAGAGGGGCCTGCGATTACCAAGCTTAGAAGAATATTATGAATCAACACAGATCAGACTGGTAAATATTTTGCAAAACCTGGAGTACTATTCAAAATGAAGGTGGTTCAGTGAGGGTTGGTAAAAGGCCAAAGTAGGATAGGGTTATGAAAAGATAAGGAGATAGAGTACTTTGTTTATGAAAAGGTAATAAAGATTATAAGAAAACAGAAACTACAGGCTTGGTGGAAATATTTGCTGCCATTAAGCTTCTGTAAGTGAACGGAGAGAGGGGAAGTAGGGGAGCCGTGAAAGAATGGAAAAACAGAAACAAGGAACCTAGATTCTGAGAACAGTTGATGCAGGAAGGAAAAATACTAACATGGGAAGAAGGGATAGATAACTGCCCAGCTTATTTCAATTCAATCAACTCTTAATAGAGCACAAAATTTTGTACCACCCTGAGGATACCCCCTCACTTAAAATATTATTAAACCATAGAGCAACCTGAGATCCCTACGGTCAGCCGATAAACTACTGGTCCAAACCCACAAAGCTAATAACTCTGCTGGTGAATCCCTGTTTGCCAACTTCGTTGGCAAAACCTGGAATTCATTGCCAAACTATAAAACCCTACAATCCTCCAAAAGTCTCTTCAAAAAAAACATCAAACAGTATCTCAAAGTGAATTGGCTATGCCCATGTACCAACCCTGATTAAGTTATAAACTGAAAGCATATTCTGTAATTATCATAACTTGTAACTATGTCACCAAGCTCTGCTTCCAATCTGATGTCTCTTACTTTTAATTGTGTCTGTCCATGAAAATTGTGAGTCCCTACTAGGGAACACTACTAAGCCATTGTATATAATCACTTTGTTTTTATAATTGTTTGCTAACTTCTGTGTAATCTATGTAAGTTTGTCTATGTGGAGCTATTCTCCCCGGGCTTCCGCTGAAAATGGACATGTATCCAGTCAGACTATCCTGGTAAACAAATGTAAAATAAATAAAATAATTTGCATTACAGCAAAGGGATAGACTACAGTTTGAGGGACTGAGAAGACATCTTAGTAAAACACTAAATGAAAAAGCATGGAAAGGGAGAAACCAGAGTTAACTGATTTGTTGATAAGTATCAGGAGGGAGGAGTCATTGAACTGAGGGATATTAGTGAGGGCCTGTAAGGTGTTAAATAGATTAGGGTCACAAGCAGACAGCACAAAGAGAAGTGTGTAGCAGACAGAGGGAAGAAATCTGTGTAGTACCAAGAACAGCCACAAGAAGGTTTTGTATATTTGGATGGAAGTGCTTCCGTAGATATTTTATACACCATCCTGTTTGAACAAGATGCATAGGTTCATAGGTTCATAGGTTCATACTAGGCTATCTGCCCAAGGGCATTTATAAGCCTAGCCCATAGTTATGTGGCTTTCGCCACCCCTTTAGTTTGAATAAAAACTATGCCTATCATTTTGCTGTGCCTCTGTCAAGCAGTGACGCTGAAGTAATCCCTGGGGTATATCTGCAATCTCCCATCCATTGGTCAAGATTCCTCTTGAACAAGACCAGAGAGGTGCTCTGCCTCACATGTACCGGGATTTTGTTCCACAGCATAGGGAGTCTCTGGGTGATGAATCTGTCCCTCCAGCACGTTCTATTTATAACCGTGTCAAGGTTTAAGTCTCCCGCCCTTGTGGTTCTGAGGGATCTAGATTTTTGAGGTGAAGCATATTCATCAAATCTGGGTTTGACATGGCCTTATATGTCAGGCACAGGTCACCTCTGAGCAAGCGGTATGAGACTGAATAGAGCTGGAGTTCTTTCAGTCGGGCAGCATAAGACATATTTTTGAGACCCTTTATCCTTTTGGTGAGGAACTTTTGGGGCCTTTCAAGCTGCAGCAGGTGTCTGGTCAGATACATTCGAACGGGCATTGTACTCAATCATAGGTCTAATAAGTGATGAGTACAGGGGACGATGACCTCCCTTGATCTAGATGTGAATCCCTTCATGATCAGGTGGGTGATATAGAAGGTTTTCCTAACTACTTTAGCAACATGAGTGTCAAGCGAAGGCTACTGTCAACCTGGGTCCCCAGATCTCTGATGACTTTTTCTGTGCTCAGTGGATTGCCACCTATATGGTAGCTAGGGGTAGCCTTGTTTTTCCCAAAGGGTATGACTATGCATTTTTGGCGTTTAACTTCAGGCCATGGCTCTGGCACCAGTTATCCATTTCTGTGAGGCCCTTCTGGAGGATATCTGTGTCAGATGTGTTTTCGACTATGGCCCAGTTTGCAGTCATCTGCAAACTTTGTCAGCCATAACCCTCCTGTGTTTGCTTGTACTTCAGAAAAGTAGATGCCGAACAAGAGTGGACCCAGGACTGAGCCCTGTGGGACACCACTTGTGACAGGCTTTGAGTCTGACATGGCTCCAGCAACTCTGACCCTGTGGGTTCTGTCACTTAGCCAGTTTGCAACCCATCTTGTGATGTATGGGTTTACATTCAAGCTGATGAGTTTTTCGATGATACCTGAGTGGGGTATTGTGTGAAGGCCTTTGCCAGGTCGAGGTAGGCTGTATGGACTGCCTTTCCTCATCAATGGCCTTGGTGACTGTCTCGAAAAAGTCAACCAAGTTTAAGAGGCAGGATCTGCCTTTGACAAAGCCAAACTGAGTTGGATCCAAAGTCTGCAAGTTCCCTATGTCTTTATTTATGAGTTCCATTATGATCCTCTCCATGGCTTTGCAGATAAGGCTTGTCAAGCTAATGGGGCGGTAATTTCCAGGGTCTGTGGAGGCACCGCCCTTATGAAGTGGGACCACAGTCGCCGTGCGCCACTCCTTGGCACGTATCCTGAGGTGAGGCTAAGATTAAACGGCTGTCCTAACTGTGGGTTTAATTCCTCATTGAGTTCATGAAGCACACAGCCGGGGACACCATCCGGTCCCATGGATGCTGTGTTTTTGCCTTAGTGAGGGCAGTTCTCACCTGGGCGTTGGAGATGTTTGGGGGCTACAATCCTCTGGAATAGATATCTCTCCTTTTGGGGAGGGGAGAAGTTTGCACTGAACCTGTCAGCCAGTATGTTGGCAATGTGTGTAGGTTCAGTAATTTTCACATCATTTTGAACTAATTCTGAGCATATCTGGGAGTTTCCTCCTAGGTTTCTAACATAGCTAAAGAAGGCCTTATGATTCTCTTTAGAGTCCTTGGCGATTTTTCTCTCAAAATTTGCCTTGGATGATTTTATGAGAGCTCTTAGTTTTTACTTATAATGATCAAAGGTGTCTTACCTTTCAAGGATTTTGCTCTATCTTGTAGTAGCTTCCTCCTTTTGTTGTAGAGCTTGTTTATGGCTGGGGTCCACCAGACTGGACGCTTGCCTTTGGTACAGAGAGTCTTAGTTTTGTTTGGGATTGCCTGATCCATGCAGTCCTGTAGGTGCTGGTAGAAGGCATTTGTAAGTGATTCAGCGGTTTGAGTAATGTTTACCACTGGCTCAGGGGCCTTAAAGGAGACCACACTAGTTTTTAGAAGTGTGAAATCGGCTTTTGAGAAGTTTTTCACTGTGGTCTTTTTGTTTCAGGTGGGGCGGATGAGCACCTCCAGCGAGATTAGTTTATGATCTGATCTCACCAGTGAGGGGTATACTTCGGTGTTGAACATTTTGATCCCATGTTCGTGATGATGAGATCAAGTATGTTTTCTCCTCTTGTGGGGATGGTGACTAGTTGTTCCATGGCATTTGAGTTTATGAACTCCAGGAATCTTTGGGTTAGAGTGTTCGGGCTTGAGTAGTGTTCCCAGTCTATATTAGGGTAGTTAAAGTCACCTAGTATGATGGTGTTTGGAGATACATTTATCCCTCCAATGTTTTCAGGAAGGCCATGTGAGGTTCCTGAGTTTGAGAGGGTGGCCTGTAACATGCTACAAATTGCAGAGCAGTCTTGCCTATGGTTAATTGCACCTGGATGGTCTCCGATGCATCATGCGTTGCCACCAACCTTGAGGTGTGGGTGTCCTTTATGAATATGGACACCCCCTCCTTTCTTGGTGTTGTCCGGATTTTGGGGCGGAACGCATGATATGAGGTGAAACCTGTTAGTGCTGGGGTGCTCTCAGGAGCCTTGAACCAGGTTTCTGTCACAGCACAGACATCGATGTTCTCCATATTGAGAAGGGCCTCGAGTGCGTGCATCTTGAGATTGAGACTTCTGGCATTGAGCAGCATTACCCTTAGTTTTTTCCTTTTGGTGTTCTAGGGTGGTAGGTTTAGAATTTGAGCCTTGCCTAAAAAGGCACTATGGGGTGGCAAGAGCCTTTGCCAATATCCGGAAGCCCAGGGTGACAGGTGCAAGCCGTCCCTTGAAGCAGCGTGGCTTGTCCAGCATGTCATCCCAGGCAGACAGACATTGGATCCCCTTTGAATGACACCAGAATTTAAGCCAATTATTAAAGCTGATCATCTTATCACTGTATTGTGGCATCATTCTAGGTGAAGGTAGGATACTGCTCAAGGTCAGGGTCATACCTGCCTGGGCTACATAATCAGAGAGCTCCTCGATGTCCCTTTTCATGTAGTCCAAGGAGGTGCGTCTCAGGTCGTTGACACCAGCGTGGACAATGACTGAGTCGTACTTGTACCTGCTGTTGAGAGACCTGAGTGCTTGCGTTATGTGGCGGATTCTAGCGCCTGACAGGCAGCTTACTGTGACCTTCTCTTTACTCAGTCTGGTGAGCGGACGTCAGTGTGTCTGACTATGGAATCACCAATGACAAGTGTGTCTGGCATTTTGTTTGGCCTTAAGGGCTGTGACTGTTTGACACTCTGACTGTGTGGTCTATGTGTTGCATGTGTTGGGTCGTGAGGTGGTAGTTGTTTGGGTGTCTGCTTTGGTGGCCTCTGCTGTTTTGGTAAATTTTTGATCAGAGCCTTCGAGTATGTCTTTGTGTGAGTATGTGTATGATTTGAAGTTGTGATGGTACCATGTGTGACTGGGTATGTATTGTGTGTGGTTACCTTCTCCTCCTGTCTGGTCTTGCCAGTCCTATGTTGAGAGAGCTCAGCCTCCAGTTTGGCCGTATAGTTGCATCTCTCGCATGTATTTGTGTTTTGTGGGAGAAGGAGAGGATTGTCTGTGTACATGAGGCAGTTGTAACATTGCCTCAATATTCCCAGGTTCACCAGTTGAGCTGGAGAGGACACTACTTCTCTGACCCCATATGCTGGACCTGCACAAAGGGGAAATTGAAAGTTAGTTTCATGCTTTTTGGGGACTGAAACCCTAAAAGATTTTATGGAAGCACTTACTAGGCTAGTCTGCAAAATAGAGGGGAGGAGGCAAGTACTAGATATGGATGTTTGCTGATCTGAGACCCTATTCTCATAGGTTCATAGGTTAGTACTAGGTTAACTGCCCTTGTGAGCCATTGTAAGCCTAGCCAATTATCTCTTGTGTGACTCAAACCCTGCACCTTGTGTTTGTAAGGCAAACACCTTAACCATTAGGCCACCCTCCCAAGTATAATGAATACTCAACATTACTTAATGATAATTAGATGAATAGGCTATTACAAAGAAATAGGAGAATAGAAAAGAAAAAAAAAACATAAATACTGAAGGGTATAGGGATGATGAATGAAATTAAGGAGAGCAAATGAGTGAGGTCAGTCTGGTAAGCAGAATAAAAGATGTAAAATGGTAAATATGGGATAGAAATTTAAGAAGAGAGGAGCAAACAAATGGAGCCCATAAAGATTGAGAGACACAGAATAGATGGTAGCAACCCTTACAGGGAGACTATGAGTAGGTAAGAGAAATGCAGGCCATGACAGTAGAGTGGTAAGGTAAAATGGATTGTTAGACTAACACCATGCTCACTTCTGTGGTTGAAAAGAAATTTGCTTCAGGAATGGTCTGGGAGGGGAACTGTAAGTAGATGTTAAAGTTTGTTTAATCTATGTGTTTAATCAGTATTGTAATTTGCGAGATGAGATGGAATCCATGTTTGTATGTAAATGGAACAAATTAGTTTATGGATCAGTTTCTAGCATAATTATTAATGCCAACCAAATCTCTTCTTCCAATCCGCGCCCCTGTACTCAGGCAGAACGAAACACAGTTAACCAACGTGAATTTTCAGCAGAACAAGACGCAAGAACAAGACGCAAGACTGCAGTTTGCTCGTGCAATGTTTTAATGAAAAAAATCAGTAAAAATCCAAATGGTTTAGCGCTTTCATCTGTCGCAGACAGATTTCATCAGAACCAAGCTCACAGTCACTTACTCTGACGTTTATACTACCATTTTGGCGCCTTTTTGTATATATTAAAACCTATTGATAAGACTTTTGGATAAATGCCTTTTGTAATAAAATGCTTCATAAAAACTTCATAAAAGGCTTCTAATACATATGTAACATTGTTATATTGATACAAAATAATTAAAATTTAAAATTTGAATACCATATAGTTTAAGATCGTAATATATAAACATCTGTATGTACAATTGATATTGATACATTTATATCTCCTACTAATCAAAAATGTCTACTTATTATGCTACATGAACAAAGTACTCATTGGACCTATCAAGAACTACACACAATGTATCTAGCAATTGATTGACACTGTACGGCAATAGTATTGTGTCATACTTGTCTACTGTAACTATGAACCTTAATGTACTCTATGTCAAATATAATTTATTGAATATTGTAATGTGGCTGTACATTCCTATGCGTTCCCCAACAATAAAAAGGGTTTCAAGCTAATGTATTCATTCAACCCAGGGAATGTGGTGGCATCCAACATAATTTGCCATTTACTTTCTAAACATCCCAGTTTTGCTTTCCAATTACCTCTATCTACTGAGCTGTTAACCTGATCCAATATTGAAAATATAAATGTATGATCCTTACTTGTGGCCTTTGTATGTTTACTCAAGGCAGTATTTTCATCTCCTTTTTTAGTTTTATAACAATGCTCGTAGATTCTGGTCTTGAACTTTCTTTCCGTTTTCCCCACATAGTATACATTACATTTTTTACACATAGCGAGATATACAACTCCTTGACTATTACAATTCCCCTCCTTGAATTTACAGACACTGTGGGTACTATTTTCCAAAACCACACTGTTAACTGGGTTAATATACTGACACTGTCTGCATGCTCCACATTTCTTTGTCCCATTTATCCTGTTTTGTTGTGTCCTACATGCATTGATGTTTGTTTCAGTTAGTCTTTTCAGGTTCATTCCTGTTTTTAATATTATCTTAGGTGTAGCACCAACCGTATTTCTTGCTTCTTCATCAAAATTAAAAATATACCAGTGTCTACGTAATATTTCTTTCACTACATTTGTGTATGGATTATACATTAAAACACACACCCTTCTATTGAACTCATTATGTGTATTTTTTACTATCGCTGGTTTACCTAATAATGGTTCATATTTCTTACCCCATTGTGATTTAACAAAATTTGTCACATCTATCAACATACTGTTGGGGTATCCCCTTTCTTTGAACATCTGATGGATAATTTCAATTTCTTGATTCATAATATCTTTAGTGGACGACATGCGTGCAGCCCGCACACATTGTCCCTTTACAATATTCTTGAAGGTGTGTGGTGGATGGTTGCTTCCATACTGTATGTAGTCGTTGGAAAAGGACGGTTTCCTATATAATTGGGATACAAATCCATGTTCATCAGAGCTGATAAATGTGTCTAAATACGGAATTCCCTTCCTTTCAACAGTGTGGGTGAATCTCAAAAATTCCGTGGTGGAATTGATATATTGGATGAATGTTGGAATGGTATCCATCTTACCTTTCCATACAATAATTATATCATCCAAGAACCGAGTATACAGTAGCATATGCTTATAGTATTCACTTGTGAAAATATACTGGTTTTCCCATTCAAGCATAACTAAATTTGCATATATGGGTGCACAAGATGCACCCATAGCAACTCCATTGATTTGTCTGAATGTCTCACCATTAAATTCGATGTAATTGTGATCCAAGATTAATTCCATAATACTCATAATCAGTTGAATTTTATCCCATGTACAGTCAGAGTATTTCCTCAAGCTGTTACAGAAATAATCTAAACCTGTATCCTTGGGTATACTCGAAAATAGATCCTTGACATCCACCGTAATGAATATTATATCAGAATTCCATACATCTGTGTTTAATTTGTTCAAAAAATGCCAGGAATCTTTAATCAAGTGAGGGACTTTTTGATAGATGCTCTTTGTCCATTCGTCCACCAATACACCCAAATTGAATGTTTTAGACTTTGAAGCAGATATGATTGGTCTTAAGGGAGGATTCTGGATATCTTTATGGATCTTGGGGATACCTATAATGTGTCCCAAAATAGGAAATTCATTCCTAAGGAAATGGTACACCTCCTCTGTAATCCTACTGTCCAACATATACTCTTCTATAGCCAAGTCAATCTTCCTGTATCCAATATTGATTTGATTCCGTGAAGTTGATTCATAGTTCCCTGAATTTATCAAGATGTCGTATAGTTTTGTCTGATAATCACATGTATATGTTATTAGTATCCCCCCTCCCTTATCGGGTTTCATGACTCTGACATCTTTATTGGAAACTATGTCTTTAAGCATTTTCCTTTCTTTTTTTGTCAGATTATCACTAAAATCACTTTTCTTTCCATGTCCCTTCCTTACATTAGTGTATACATCATACAGTTCTCTACACACTGCCTGTTCATACAGTGCTACATGTTTGTTGTTAGGGGGTATGTAAGTACTTTTTTTCTTTAATTTATTCTCCTTGTAGACTGGTGTATCATCCTTGTCTTTGAATTGGAAAGCTAAATTTAATCTGCGACAGTATAGTTTCACTTCTTTTATGTTGTCAAATAGATTAAACTGTCCGCTTGGTATGAATTTCATCCCTTTACTGAATAATGAGAATAATTCTTCTGTTATTTTCATATCTGTATAGTTATATACCATGAATCCCTTATAGTTGTGAATCTTGGGGTAAGTTCCACTTATATTTGTGTCTGTACTGACATTTCTATTTATTTCCTCCAAAATACCCACATTTCCTTCTAATGTATTCTCTTTAGAGGCTACCTTAATCTTGTTCAAGTTACAGTGGTTGTCTAATAATGTCTCTTTTGGTATTTTTTTGGTGCTGGAAAAAATCTCCCTCCCAGAAAATTTGAATTGATCTCCTGTCTATCATGTATGTGCTTTCCTTCGCTCTGTTCATGATGGTGCATTTTGTTTGTTTTTCTATCATCCTGAGGCCAGATATACGCCCTTCCAATTCTATACTGTTCAACATCCCTCTCCATTTTGTGAACCTTTCTATTATATATATTCTTAATTCTATAATTAGCTGTGTGAAATTGTTTGTAAAAAAGTTCCTGCCACTGGTCAAATTCATTGTCACTTGTTATATCATCATTTAACATTTCGAGTTCATTGATCAATTTGGCTATTTTTTCATCATTGTATTTCATTAATAATTTCATATACATAGTGCCAAACATGTCGAACAATTTATCAAAATCTCTTTTAACTGATTCAGTATATTCAATTCCTAGTGGTAATTTAAAAAAACGCAACCCTTTCGGTGTTATATGGTTATCTATACATTTCTCTAAATAAACATTGTCCAACTTAACACTCTTAAATTGAATTAGTTTTTTGCCCAGTGAATTGATTTTTGTTTTTAAGTTGTTAGAAAATTCATCAAATGCATAATTATTATGTCTACTATTATTTGCTCCATTTACATCAAATGCATAATCATCATTTAAGAAATCTTGCATACATTTGCCATTATTTCTTATATCATGTCCTGAACATTTCCTATTATTACTCCTAGTTTTACTAGCTGGTTTAGGGCTTAAGAAAAAATCAAGAAACATGGTACCTGTATTGGTCTTGTTCATTGTATTCTTTTTTGTGACTTTTGAATACAGTTTATTACTGTCCCGAACTTTGGGTCGTGCCCCCAACCTTTCCAACTCATCTTTATGATGAAAAATGCTGAAATCAAACGTGAATTCAGCTTCCGATAATATGTTATCACCAACTTCTTTTAAGTCAATACCAGTCAGTCTTCTCGATGTAGATTTACTGTTTCCCAATGCTTGCCCATTGGGGATATCGCCCATACTGTTCAATTCTATTCTTTCTGCGATAAACGGTGGTGTTGCACTTCCCTTGCCATTGCCTTGGACATGTGGAGAGCTCGTACTGTTAAGTGGCATCGCTGACCCAGCCAATTTCCCTACTAAATCAAGTAGTTTATTAACGTCCGTTTTGAGCGAGGTAACCTCCTCTTGTAATGATACAAACTCCGCTCTGCTCAATAAAGTATCCTGTGGGACCGGATCGGTCATACTGCAACCAGGAACAAAAATAGAATCACACCAACCAAATCTCTTCTTCCAATCCGCGCCCCTGTACTCGGGCAGAACGAAACACAGTTAACCAACGTGAATTTTCAGCAGAACAAGACTCAAGACTGCAGTTTGCTCGTGCAATGTTTTAATGAAAAAATCAGTAAAAATCCAAATGGTTTAGCGCTTTCATCTGTCGCAGACAGATTTCATCAGAACCAAGCTCACAGTCACTTACTCTGACGTTTATACTACCATTTTGGCGCCTTTTTGTATATATTAAAACCTATTGATAAGACTTTTGGATACATGCCTTTTGTAATAAAATGCTTCATAAAAACTTCATAAAAGGCTTCTAATACATATGTAACAATGTTATATTGATACAAAATAATTAAAATTTAAAATTCGAATACCATATAGTTAATTATTAATGCACCATGCATGATGATGACAGTGTTTGTAAAATACTGAAATGTCAGAATGGTTAATAAACATTTTCTTTTTTTATTTTAAAGATATCTCCTCAAAAAAGTATGCAGAGGAGACTGACATCGACAAATACAGCATTTTCTTTTGCAGATTTTCAAACCCAAGATTCTGATTCAGAGGAATGTTGGTCATCTCCAGCTCCTTAAGATGAGTTTTCCTTTTTTATGACTATTTACATGATTTTTGTATTTTTGTGAGAACAAGTGGATGTTCTCCCTGAACTCCAGAGATTTCATGATGTGTTACAAGTGGAAATAGCACATAGTACACCCAGTCTGCCTATCATGCCAGCCTTGTAGGATGTGTCAAATGCTGCCTGCAACACACCTTTCAGTCTTCATCTCTAAAAGGCAGATATACTTCATAAAGTATTGCTTACTAATACATTCTTAACTGTGTAGACAGTTTAAGGGATTGTTCTGCCTCACTTCTGTCAGAAGGTAGGTTCTATCTGAATCCTATTTCTAATCTGTCTAGGGTGTCTAAACATGCTTTGAGAAATGTGAATGATTGTACAGATACTGTTCTAGGGCCACTGTTGCTGCTACTGATTTGCAAAGATATGCCTGGGTATGTAATAAAGTTTTCTGCTGAGATAAAGTAATGAGGTTTTGTTTGGCCCTTCTGCTGCTTGAGTTCTCAGTCATTTTGATGAAACAGCAAAACTAATCGAGGGAGTTTCTGTGATTTTTCCAACCCCATAATAGATCTTACAAATCCTGTACTTCCTTCAAAAGTCAAAGTAGGCAATCCCTGCCATCTGCTGGTAACAAAAAACCCAAAAGCGATGGTAGGAGGGGAATAATAAAACAGGAATACTTTGAAAAAAAGGACAGACTGCATCTTCAGAATGACTATGCAAGCATTCTTACTTTCCCCTCCTGCCCTCATGTCTCTTAATATATCCCAAAAACTGTCTTTCGTTCTTCTTTTTTGGCAACAGATTATTTTATATTCATGGGTTCTAAAGTGATTCAGGAGGGTTACACTTGGGAGTGGATATTCATACCTCCTTTCATGGTAATTCTTTAGGTTCCTCAACAAGTGCTGACCATAGGAGTCATACTACCACTGACTTTAGACCAAAGGGAGGAAAGTTTATAGTCAAGACTGCATCTAGTACCAAAGAAAAAGAAAAGATTTCCTGGAGACCAGTTCTTGATTGTGCCTTTATCAGCCTGTTAAAAGTACCAAAATTCAAAATGTTGACCCAACATAGTCAGGAACTGGTCTTTCATCTTGTGAGTTTTATAGGTTCATAGGTACTTTGGCTACATATCTGTGATGATCTCTAGGAGCATAGCCATGCATTCCCATTCACTTTCTAACCTTAGAAGCCCATTGGTTTTGCAGAAGTGTTGTATAGCACCATATGACATAATCCTTTAGTTTTGCACAAGAATCCTTTGTATAGTCAGTATAAATAGCCATAAGCCTGGAGCAGGTATTTACATGTTCCCCTGTCCATAAGGGACAAGGGTGTCAAACCAGGGTTGAACATAGTTTCCTTTTCATGCATTCAGGTTGTGCTTAAATGAAGTAAGAGACATGCATAACTTCACATGAAGAAGAAAGCATTCCAGGAAATTGGCATTTTCTGTGACGCAGATCTCTCCCTCCAATATGTTCTTTTTTACCATACAGTATGGCTTGAGGTTTGTGGAGCAGTTGTTTCTGCTACTATTTGACTTGGGATGTGTAAAAGGTCTGCAAGAATGCGGTCAATGTAGGCTCTGTATACAAAGATAGAGATCTCCCCTTAGTAGTTTGTAGGACACTGAGAAGAGGGACAGGACTTTAATGTTGTCAGAGTAGCTTTTGTGATTTAGTCCCTTGATTTTATTTGTGAGAAAACATTGTATTTGCTTGAGAAGATGATGATGTTTGGACAGGTGTATGCTGAATAGGCATTATATTGAATGATTGGTCTAATGAGTGAAATTTTAAGTGGAATGATCACCCCCCCCCCCCCATATTTGGATGCCATACTGTTGCTAAATATTTGTGCTATGAAGAAGGAGTTGCTAACAGTAGTCAACACGTTATGGTTGAACAACAGCTCATTGTCTAAATATGTTCCTAGATCCCTCAGTACTGTGTCAGTTTTTCATGGAGTGTTGTCGATGGGGTAATTGAGGGGACATCATCCTTGTCAAAGGATACAGTTATGCAGTTTTTGCCATTTAGCATTAGGCCATGGTTCTGACACCAGGTATTTGTGACAGCCCTTCCAGAATGGTCTTGGATTTTTCCTGGAGAGTTTAATAGCACCAAGTCAATAGTCATCAGTAAACTTTTTCAGCTATATGCCCTCAACATTTGCCAAAAAGGAGTGCCCTGAGCCCTGGGGTACTCTGCTAGTCATGTGCTATTGCTGGAAGTAGATCCATCTACCTTAATATTTTGGGGTCTAGTTGTGAGCCAGTTTGCTATCGAGTGAGTTACATTCAGCTGGATGAATGTATTACCTGTGCCTGAATTCCTGGAGATATCTGGACTTCATAAATACAAACTCACTGGACCCAGCTAGTCCATACTCAAAAGATAGGTGACAAAATGTAGAACTTGGTTCTTACCAGTATGGGACATATTTGTGCCCCTCTGCTTGTAGCACCCCTCTTAGTCAAATCAGACCGTAAATTAATCATATTCACCATAAAATTGAAGCAGGGAGCATCCCTCAATAACTTGTTATTCAGATTATGCCAGAGCATATCTATTAAAGATGGGACCTGGAAAATTCAACTTTCCCTTCCACCCTGAGGATCCTGCTAAAAATGTAGAATTCTTCACCTCCAAATTCTGTGAATATGTAGATAGCTGCATAGAAGCATCTCTCACCCGCTGAAATCAATGCAATGCCATCTTTAAAATTAAACCCTTATTATGGAACCCTAATATAACCAGATTGTACAATAAAAGGAAAAGGTTAATTGCATGTAAAAACAAATCTGATTTCTGCAAATACCAAAACTTATCTTTGTAAGGCTAACAGAGATCTTCTGACACAGATTAAATCAACCAAAGCAAGATATGAGGTGAAAAATAGCAACACAGGCCTAAGTCAGAAACCTCAGAAATGTTCAAAATTGCACCAAGCTAACAGCAAACAATTTCACATACTCTAAGCCTGAAAACATAGCCAGTTTGCTAGCGGATAAACTTTGACAAGAAGTCTGGGCAACAGCTGAGTCTGCACTCTCCTCAAATCTCCCAGGAACAAGTCCTAAATGCACTATCCAAGGCCCAAGAACACTACTACTAAGGGGCCAGATAACACCAGAATGGCTGTTGGTCAGCCTGAAGCATAACCTTTCAAACCCCCTACAGAGGCTTTTCAGTACTAGCCTCCAAATGTTGTTTATACAAAATAAATATTGGACTACGACAGACTTCCCTGGATAGTGTGAAGTTTTACCTTATGGACTTCAGAGCACCTCAGATGTCTGCTTTTTGGTGGGTGCTACCTGAACTGATTGTGAGGTTGCTGAGTTTGCTTGTTTCTTGCATTAAGGAGGCCTTTGGAGTTTAGGTAGATGGTAGTCTGCTTACTCTTGTAGTAAGAGATACTTACAGCCATTTCAGCATATTTGCCAATGGAATCTCCTCTTTCTTTCAGAATTTGCTCTGTTCTACAAAGAGATTTGATCTGTTTAAATGTAATGCTACTTGTTATACACTTAACTTTTTGCTGGAAATTTTTTTCAGTCAGTATTTGAACCAAGTATTCTGACTGATTTTTGGTTCATTTTTGGTAGTCTTTCTATTGGTCCGACATCTGCAAGAGAGTATCCAGGATGCAGCTATTCACAGTAGATTAACCCTTGTGGTGTTCCATGCATATAGGGTTATTTGTATAATAAATCTGTCATTCATGCCTTTACTACCTTCAATGTGTACTGTCAGTGTAGCCTTCAACCTCCCCCATTTCTTTCCGAAATTGATTGACAGGGATAAAGGATTACAAATACTCTGGTAATGGTTTTACAACTCATCTTGTCAGTTCCAAGTCCTTTAGGAAAGGAAAAGTTGTGGACTCTAGTATGAGACTGAAGAAAGACAGCCTGTATTAATTCAGACAATTCTTGTTGGTTGTTCCTTGTTTTAACTTCACTTGTAATTACGCTATGGTAAAACAATTCCAGGCAGGATTACATCACATTCTAATAGAGCCTTGCTTTCTTTGATGGCACATCGGAAAGGGGTGGACTCCAGAAGCATTTTAGAGGCCATTATGTGGTCCTCTGTACATATTTTCTCAAAGCACAGTAAACTGGATACCTTTTACAAGTTCAAAACATAGTTTGTTAGGGCCATTCTCCAGGGGCTTCTGGATCCTTCTCCTTCCTCTTCCCAGGCTGTGTAAATTGTTTTAATTTACCCTTTTATTTAATGCTACTGTGGTAGTGATTTACAGTACAAAACAGTATAGTTGTGCAAGTGCACTTAGCACAGCAGTACATGTTCAACTAAATCACTGCTCAGTAGCCATGCCTTCCCTCCATCCACCCTTTCTGTGTATTGTTTTTGCTATGGTGAAAGTTTTTCCTAATTTTACTCCCTTATCAGGACAGTAGCCTCCCTCTTTTTTCAGTTGGCAAGAAAGTCCTGAAGTATTTTGGTGCATAGGCTGCTGATTTTCCCCTTAGGAGCTCGAGCCAACAACAGCCTGTGTAAACATGTGGAAGGAACCAAAGGCTTTAGAAGAGTTGTCTGTTATATCTTTGGCAGGATATGACATATATAGCTAAGGCAGTGATTTAATAGAACAACTACTGTTATGGTAATAAGACTTACAGAACTGTACTTTTCTTGACCCCCACAAATGTAATGAAGTTATTTTCAATAAATTTGGTGGCTTAGACCTTTGTTTCCTCCCTACAATGTTTAAAGTCAACCTAGACAAAATTGAGGCAATATTACTTTGCACAGTTCCCATAATATGGCTCCATGCCAAAATTAAAAAAAAAAGAAATCCTGAACTAAATAGATTCCAGTGTTGAGACATGCAAATACCATATAATTCCTTTTTTATTTATTAATGCTTCATAACCTTTTTACATTACAAGTTAAAGCAGGAAGATAGCTACAGAGTTGTGGGAGTTGTGGTCACTTTCTTCCACATGTAGCCAGGAAAGCTTTTTGCTTGCTTTTTTGTTTTTGTCAATCTTTTGGACAGGACTGTTGGATTGAGCTGTTAGCTCCTTTTCTATGGAGGCCCAAGAAAAAGCTCAATACATTTAATTTCACATTATACACAGTGACAGGGTCTCATTATGAGCAAAATCCATACATTCAAAAAAAGATAACAGCATTTACTTCATATGCACATACAGTGCAGGAAAAGACAGGTCTGAGGTGAATCTTATCTATTGTAATGATTACAGTACTTAAAAATATTAGTATGCAGTGCAAGGTACATTTGGCGGATTAATAGTTTTCAATGTAGTAGTATAAGTGTAGCAACTTAGCTATTGTTTGAGAAATGCTTCTTTAGTAATATGTTTAAACAATATATGTGATTTCACGAGGGATAGTATATTTTCTAATCAATCTGTTACATTTTTTGTGCCTACTCCTGTGCTAGGTGAACCTGCAGAAATGAGTTGTATGACTACAAATACAGAAAAAACAGGTACATCTCAAGTCAGATTTTGGAAACACAGACTGGTTACCGAAGACATTTGAAGAACAGGTAGGAAGTCAGTTTCTTTTGATTCTGCTGTAATGATTGCTGCAGTGAACATTATAGAAAGAGTAGTGAAGCAAATGAGCCTCCATTCTTTCCACTGTTAAGCAGATCCTACTAAAATGCTATGTACACATTAAGTAGTAGGACAGGTCCTCTCTCACTGTACCCAGTGAATGGAGAGCAAGATTGTGCGACTACATTCTGCAGGCACATCGTTTGCAGAAATGCAAATTAAGATATAGATCAAAACATATCTGTGCTGCTCAATTACACAAGCATTAAGATATTTTCTGTAAATACTTTACTATACCTTATTTAAGACCACGGGGGCATATATGTGAACAAATTTTAGTTCCTGAAGTAACATAGTAAGGGCCCAGGCAAGGATATTTTTCAATTTTTAATTAGTATGATGGTATTACAGTGCTACTTGGGTTATGTCTCACACATAATTTAAGGTAGTGTACTTACTGGAAGGCAAGTATTCCTTTCAAAAAGCATTAGTAGTGGTTTTCTATTTTAAAGTCACCCACCTGATTGTCAGGCTGTGGTCATTCACTGACCAAGAGTTGTTATATACAATTGTGTAGGTATTTAAGCAACAACTTTGCTGTCATATGTAAATGAATAGTGTTAATGTTCAAGGCTGTAAATATCAGTATATTGCATTGCTGGGGTGTATTTTTTAGCATGGACTTTTTATAAACTGAGTTATTCTACAGTCTGGAGTTGTTTGGCAGTCAGCTCTGTCTCATCTAAAGCAAGTTAGAAGTAGAGAACTGAAACAGTAAACCATGCTGGAAAATAAGATTTCTCATCAACATATTCAGTATGTCATCAACAACCTTTTTGTACATAATCACTTCCCTTCTCTTTCTTGGACTAACCTTGTATTTTCATATTGTAGCACTGATGATGACAAAATAGTGATCTGATGTTGCGTGTTCCTCAAAGGATAGTTGTTCGGACACAACTTTGGCCACTCTAGACTTTGGATCCAAAGTTTAGCCTCCTTCTCATACCCATAATACCCTCCTGCCCCTGAAGTTACCTCAGATCTCGTTTGCTGCTCGTTTGATGCAGACATGGTCTCAACTGCTCAGGGTTGCCTTAACCAAGTACTAAATTTTGACAGATTTTTTTTTTTTGGTAATACCTTCAAGGTTTTTCTTTCAACTCTTAATAGTCTTTTCTTTTGACTTTTAATAGTCTTCATTAGTTTTAGATCGTGCTAATTTTCTCCCTTTACCTTGTTATTAGCTGTCAGGCTAAAGGTTTCTCTTTCTTGCTTTAGTGCCTTTGGTGCTTTATTTTTTTTTTTACAGTTGATGTTTTTTCTATAGTAGTTTAGGATTTGTTAACTTTATTGGATATGTAGTATTTATATTTTTTGCAGTGTAGATATCAGGCTGTATGGCTTAAATTGTTCTTAGTATTTTTTTTTTTGACTGATATTTTTTCTTTTATGATGGCTAACAAACCATCTAACTAAAGAGTCTGTGGCCTGTGACCACAAGATACCCAACTCCAACTCACACGCTAAATGTATTTTTTCCCTTGGAGCTTCCCACCACAGTGCTATCTATGCTGCTTTTGGTCCTCGGGCCATTACAGAACGCAGAAACAAACTGGTTCTGAGGGACTTCTCTCTGTTCCTGTGGGAGATTTGAGCCTCACTCACCCTTCTACTTCTGGACCTTCCTCCACTATCAAAAAGCCTTCTGACAGAAATGAGGAGAAAAGTAGTGGTAGACCAAAGGAGGGGTCTAAAGAATCCAGGAAGTGTTGTCCAGCCTGCTCTTCTTCTTCTGCTGTATCTTCAGCTTCTGCTCCAAAAGTTCTGAAATCTTCAGATCTGACCCCCTCCTCACATTGGAGATGATAGCTGTTGGATATAACAGACATCTGCTACAAGAGCCTAGGTTCTCCCAGAGCCCATATCCTGAAGGCTGCATTCTCCTTTCCTACATGAGAGGACCTTTCACTGGTCTTCCAGACCCCTGTCCACAACCTCTTCTTTTCAGTCAGTACAGTCTGCCAGAAGCTTATTCAAAGTGGATATGGATGAAATGATGAGGATATCCCTCAGGACTCATATTTTGTTGGGGTTCTCCAAGCTCTGACCACTGTCAGACCCAGGAGCTTGGGTCCTTTCCCTCATCTCATTTATTGCCCCTACTCTGATCCATCCTCCGGGTTTTTGGGCTGTTGGTCCGAGTGCCACCAAGGGCTTGTCCAGTTTGGGTCTGAAGATCTGTTTTTTTTCCCACTCTGATAACTTCTCTGATCTGACCAGCTCTGAGTAGCTTTGATCCTGAAGGATCCTGAGGAATCTCAAGACTGCAGCTTTGGTGCACGATCTGGGGAATGGGGTCGACTCCAAAGTTTTCTGAGCCATCCTTTCCTCTTAGAGCCTAGGCACTAGATTGATTAGCTCTGCCTTCAGCTTTTGAGCCTGGCTGGGTCAGATAGTAGGTGCAGTGTGGAGTGGTAGCTTTGGCTCCATCAGGGGTGATCTTGGTTCCCCCTCTGCACTGGTGTTGAAGGCCATTGAGAGAACACTGTCTGTATCTGATGAATGACCTTCTCTTCCTCACTCTGCTCTGACCATCCATCATTTGATATCCTCAGGTCTTGATCCTTCTCATTCTATTCCATCGGGACAGCTGGACCTGTTGAGCCTTGAGACAGTCCATCGTTACAACTTTCAGTCTACTCCTGAATCCTCAGAGGAACATTTCACTGTTGACGTTTCTTGGAAATGTGTGCAAGAGGAGGCATGTTAACTCCCCTCAGGTGTCATTAATCAAAGACACTGACTTTAAGGGGGAGGCTTTCAGGTCCATCCCAGCTACTTCTTTGGTAGGTCCCTCCTACAAATGAGATGGTTGATATGTCAAAGTGGGTATAGAAGGAATCAGATGTGGCTCAACCAGTCCCACACAAGTCAGATAAGTTCTTTGTTTCACCCAAAGATCATCTGCATTGGAGCCAGGATTCCACTGTTCATTCCATGGTGTGTTTGCTGAAGAAAGCTATTTTGTCCACTTCATGAGAGATAGTACAGGGCAATGGACAGATTTGGGAAGTGAGTTTATGCTTCAGCTACCTTCACACCAAGGGCACTATACTACATGGCACATGTGAAACAAATCTAGAGGAATTTAGCAAAGCAGCTTTCCAAATCCCCCCTCTTGGTCCATTTCTGCAGAGGACAAGAAAACTATAGACTCGCAGCTGGCCACCCTTCACTCCCTTTCCAATGTGTCAATGCGCCTGATTTCTAATGGAGCAATGGGTGCTTTGAGAAATGCAGGCAGTGGAGTAATGGTAAGGAGGCATGCTTGGATGCACTTGTGTGACTTTACAGAGCACTGTAAGATGTCCTTTATAAATGGTTCTTCGATGGCTCGACTGTCTTTTGGAATAAAGTCAAAGACACACTCTGGGAGTGAGCAAGACAAGACCTTTCTGCCATAGGAATATGGTTCTGTACCTCCAAAGGCCCTTCTCTAGGAATCAGAAGGGAGGAAAGAAGCTGTGTTGACAAAAGTTCTAAAGGTTCTGTCCTGAAAATTTTGGAGTTAGACCTCCATGGGGCAGAGGGAGAATTCTAATGGTGGATATCTCCCCCGTGGCAGAGGCAGCCTACAAAATCAAGGCTTCCATGGTCCATTCTGCAAAAGGCCTTACCAGCACTCTTAAACAGTTGCCCGACTTTGAACTCCAGAGGCAGTCAAGGGTGCTTATCTGTCTACCCCAAGGCCTAGACATTCTTCACCTAAGACACATGGGTGCAGATGATCATAACCAGAGGCTATTCAGTCTCTCTTCTTTTTTCTTAACCACCCACCTTCAAGAAAACTCCCCCAATGTTCCACACTACCAAAGAAAAACAGAAGTTCTAGAAATAAAAAAAAGCTGCTAGACAGTTGAGTCATCCAGGAGATCACATCAGAGGAACAAGGAGCTGGAACTTGCTCTAGATCCTTTTTGGTGCCAAAGA
The DNA here is from genome assembly GCF_019279795.1 of Protopterus annectens. Classification (NCBI taxonomy): domain Eukaryota; kingdom Metazoa; phylum Chordata; order Ceratodontiformes; family Protopteridae; genus Protopterus; species Protopterus annectens. Next base: position 745,064,134 of record NC_056744.1, read on the forward strand.
AGAATGGAGACCTCAGGTCCATTTTGGACCTCAGCCATATAAATCAGTTTGTCAAACAGATGAAGTTTTGGATGGTCATGGTACAGTCCATTTTCTCATTATTAAGAAGGGATGATTGGATGTGCTGAGTAGGCTTTAAAGATGCTTATTAGCACAAAAAGATGGACAGATGCTTCAGGAGGTTTCTCTGCTTCTTGTTTGGAGCCAGTCATTTCCAATTCAGAGCCCTGCCCTTTGGCCTTACCATACCCCCAGGTGTTCACCAAATGTATGGTAGTGATTGCAGCTCTCCTTCGACTGCAAGGGTTCCAAATGTACCTGAACAACTAGCTCATCACCACCCCAAGGAATTTTCTCCTTGCTCTGATTTTGCAATCAATTAGGAATCACAGTGAACTCTGTCAAGTCCAAGCTTCTCCCTGCTCAGACAATAGAATGCATAGGGACTCGCTTGAATATGAAGTGCCAAATAGTAAAATTTCCAGAGAACAGGATTACCACCTTCCACAAACAAGCACTAGATGTTCTTTCCTATCAGAAGCCACCAGCAAGACTGATTCTATGCCTCATAGGATCTACGGCTGCTTCTGTTACCCTAGTTCCTCTTGCCAGATATCACATGAGAGTTCTTTAGTGGACACTTTCAGTTCAGTGGTGTGTCAGACATCCAACTCGTCAGTTTCCAAGTACATCTTATGAAAATATTTGCAGAAAATACATGTGATAGTGACTCAAGCACTTGCAGATTACTAAAGGTCACCCCTTTATTCTACCTCCTCCCAAGGCCACAGTGACCATGGATGCTTCCCAACTAGGGTGGGGTGGGCCACTACAAAGGATGGATGGTCTAAAGCAAATGGTCCCATTCTGAAGACAGTCGTCTTATCAACCCACTGGAGATGAGGCATTACAGGTCCTCCAGGACTCCTTCCCTCTAGGAGTGATACCCATTCAGACAGACAACATCAGTATTCTGGTATGTCAACAAGCAGCAGGAAACACATTCTTACCTGTTATGCCGAGAGGCTGTGAGAGCTTGGCACTGGGTGATATCTTCCCACCGCTTTCTGGTAGCAACACACATTCTGGGGAAATCCAGTGTTCCAGTGGACAGGTTGAGCATGTCTATCCAGCTGCCTCATGAGTGGTCCCTCAAACCAATGGTGGCAGAATAGATTTTGTGCCGCTGGGGTCGACCATACTGCAATCTCTTTACCCCTTACAAAACAAAGTGCAGCAGGTACTTTTCTCTAATCCCCTAGGAGGGGGCGTCACCAAGGCATGCTTTATCCAACATTTGACACCCCCCCCCCCCCCAGGGCTCCTGTGCCTTTCTCCTACTCGTTTTTCTGAAATTCCTGCAGAAAGCCTTGGAGAGGAAGGTCACAGTTTTCCCATTGCTCCTTTCTGGTCCTGACAGATGTCGTTTATCTTCCTCTGGCCTCATCTAATAGACCCTTCTTGGGTACTGGATCCCAATCCAGATCTTAATTCATCTTTCATCCCTAAGGTAGCTGTGGAAATCTGCTTTAATCAAGCTATTGACCTTCCAGTCTTCTTTTCAAATTTTACCAACAAAAACAAGTTCATGTTCCATTTGCTGGACATGCATTATCAGCTCCATTTCTACCTTCACTGTACAAAGAAAATTAAAAAAATCTCACCAGCTGTTGGTCTTCTTTTTGATAGCCAAACTGGGTCAGGGAGTCTCTAAAGTGGCCCTTTCTAAATGGCTACCTAACTGCATCTAGTATGTTTACAGAGAGAAGGGACTGACCTTATCCTAACTCATCCAAGCCCACCGAACTATATCTGTGGCAGCTTCTACTGCCTTCTTTTCAAGAGTTTTCATGATATGTGTATTGCATCCACTTGTTCCAGTGTGCATGCCTTCATTTCTCATTATAAATTGGATTTGCACGCCAGAGATAGGGCTGCCTTTGGTTCAATTGTCCTCTGGAATATCCTTCCGTGAGACCTCCCAAGAGTTGTATTAGCAGGGGTTTCCAACCCATCCATTGAAACATACAGAAGAGATATCAGTTACAAAAGTTATGTACTTATAATGATAGATCTGTGTTGTCTGCTTCAATCCTTAATCAACTTCCCTCTCTTCTACCCTCTGCCTTTATTTCTTGATTTGTGGTGTGACCGTATTGCTGTTTCCTGGATCTATTCATACACTTTTCAAGCTCCAGAGCAGAGACTGTGTTAACATGCTAAATTTTATGAAGTTTGGTCTCTGAGAGGGCCTTTGTCTGCCAGTTACTATTGGGCAGACTGTATTTCAGGTAACTTCAGGCATAGGAGGGGGTTCGTGGATAAGTGGAGGAGCCTGAGCTTTGGATTCAAAGTCTAGAGTGAATGAGGTCAGATTTGAGGTCTGATCTGAATACCCATCTGTTGAGGAAGGATGGAAGCAGGCAACACGGATCTATCATTATGGTAAGTACATACTTTTCATTTAATTCAGTACAAAACATTGCAGACAATATAAAAATCCTCAAGTTATGATGGTTTCCTGTGTAATTGGTCTCTTTATCTGTGCCTGCTTCATTGTGTGCAGTGTACTCATTTGTATTTCCTGCCCATGTGTGCAACTTGAGTGAGGAAGAGGATATGTAATAACTCATTATAATGTAGATGCAAACATAAATATATTGTCATAACTGGAAAATACGTCATTTTTTTCCAACAAAACTTGTGTCACGTACTGTAACTGTGACAGCAGAAGGCATTAAAGTGTTGCTACATTAATGTCTTGTACAATTTTGCTTGCTAGGGGACTGCAAACGTGTAAGAAGTCTCAACTGGAATCATGTAACTCATTTGAAGAAGTGAGGAAAGCTGTTAGTGAGTTTGAGGAGTTATTGAGTTATTTTGTAACAGAACAGACATTTTGCAAATGAAAGTAAGGATTGTATAGCATTTATGGTTTGAACTGCATACCAGAAAACTCAGCATTTCAGTAATTGTGTCAGTGTGGTTTGATTTCATTTGTATAAGCATATGATTGTCTACTTAGTAAGTGATGGTTTAATAAATATGTTTCCTGCTTAAAAAAGGCAGGAATTTAATAATTTATGTAATGTTGCTTAGGTTATGTGTGATTACTTTTATATGTATGCAAATTTCCCTACGTCACAAGTGATAATTCAGTAAATGTGTTTGGGGAAAAAACATTTCAGTAGAAATGATAATTCAACAATTTAACATTAACTATGTGTCTGCATCAACTTTTTATGAATAATAATTTATTTCAATTCTTATTTCTTTGTATGTGAAAAGTAAGGTCTAAAACTTTCCACCACTTCTTGCTTCACTTTTGGAAGACACAGGTACATCTCATTTAATAGCACAACACATAGCTTACACATATGTATTGCAGCAATGCTGGATTTTCGTTCAAGAGAGCATATCTTTTTATAGGACTACAGGATTGAGAAAAGCTTGTAATTGTCTTACTAAATGTAAGTCAGTCAGATATTGATGAACTAGTCGTGTATCAAGAGAAAGCTCAAAAGTGATACTTTGTTAGCACCTTAGGTTTCTACAGAACTTGCACATCTGGTCATTTCAGGCAGCTGATGCTTGATGTACCCTACACAGAACTTATAGAGCAGAGAATATGTCAGTTTCTTAAGTCTTTAACATTGCCTCCAAAAGATTTGTGGATACTGACATGGGTTATATACAGTGGAAGAAGTGATAAAACGAATATGCAGAGTAAGTAAGATAGGAGATGAGTAGTTTGGATTCAGATCAGGATGCAGCACACCCAACCCAATGTTTGTAGCAAGATAGGTAGTTGAGAAGAAGCTAGAAATGAGGATAGAGTCTACTAGACTAGGAGAAGGCATATGACAAGGTTTCAAGAAAGCTTATTTGGGTAGTCCTGTAGTGGTTCAATGTCCCAGAAACATTGGCAGAAATAGTGCAGGCTATGTACAAGGGGCAAATAACTCAAGTATGAACAGTATTTTGTCTCTCAGTGGCTGTGAAAATGCATTACAGTTCAGCTCTGAGCCCACTGTTCATACTCGTGATGGACGACATTAGCAAAGGGGTCGGAGAGTCAGATCAACAAAGTTGCTGTATGCAGACAATGTGACATTACAGGCAGACTCTGAGCAAGAACTTCATCAAGGGATAGGGAATGGAATGCAAAACTGAAGGCACATGGAATGAAACTGAGTACAGCTATGACATTTGTAATGACAGCAAATTGTGGGAAATTGGAAGAAGCTGAGAATTGAAATAGAAGGGAATGTAGCGTAACAGGTGGTATCGGGGAGGGGGGTTGAAGGGAAGTCAAAGCTAGAATCAGAGGAGCTGCAGCCAACTGGCAGAGTGTGTCAGTGGTAGTACATGACAGATGAATGCCAAAGAAGCTAAAAAAAAGTTGTACAAAACAGTAGTGCAGCCAGTACTACTGTATGGTACAGAATCCTGGGCAGTAAAGGCAGGGCAGTTGAAGAAGCTAGAGGTGATGGAGATGAAGTGCCTGAGACTGGTGATGTTTATTTATTTTTATTTATTTATCTGACATTTGTTAAGCGGGTTTGTCTGTCTGGGCAAGAAGCCCTTTTTCAGCACAGACCCGAGGAGAAAAGCTCCAGAATATAAGAAATATAGACATATATAAGCTGCAAAAACATATAAAAATATCAACATTTTAGACATATACAAATAGAAATACAGAGCTGAAATGGTAAAGATGACAGTGAACTTTAGTGGTATACAAGATATAACTTATAAGCAAATACAAAAACAGAAATGCATGGCATAGGACTAATGGTAAAAGCAGAAATTGGTATGGTTTACTAACAGCAATGAGGCTAAAACAACATAAACAATAATAAAACTAGTAACATTTTCACAGAGGTTAGAGTACAAAATAATAGTTGGAATATAGTCAGCAAGTTAGGAGATATAGATTAGTATTCGATATATACTTTTGTCTGTGAGAAGAAAAGGTTCCATATAACCTTACATAGTAATTGATATATAGGTAGATTGATGGTATGAAAGAAAGGAAAAGTAGTAGGGATCAAGTAAATATATTGGTGTAGTTACAGGTAAAGGGGATGGCAGGATAATGAGGAATAGTTCAGGTAGGAGTAGGGCAGGGGCAGTTCCATGTTCTGAGCTGGTAATCTTTTAGTGTTTTTTTGAAGCTGAGACTGTTAGTAATAGCTCTATGGTCTGGGGAAAGTTTATTCCAAGTACTGGCAACAGAGTGGCTATACAGGAGCTTACCAGTTTGCCCCGTGGGCTTGTTGACTTCCAGGAGATGTTGGTCTGCACTGCGGAGATGGTGTTTGGGGGTATATATAGGAAGAGATTAGGGTAGAGAGAGAGCAGGGCAGAGGGATTACCTAGTATTGAGTGTGTGAGGTAGAGGTGAGGAAGTAAGAGTTGTTTTTGAACTTCTGGCCGCACAAGTTTTTTAGTGCATTACAGTGATGAGAGCGGTAAGGTAGATTTGTGGCAAATCTGGCAATTTTATTGCAGGTGGATTCAAGTTTGGCCATGAGATTGGGCTAAAGATTAATGAGTATGGGTGCAGCGTAAAATAGAGAAGGCAGAAGAAAAGCTTGTGCCAGAAAACATCTTGAGTCCATTGTCAGGCATTTTTTATTCTTGTATAGACCTAGTTTTTGGTGTGTTTTTTTGACAGCCTGTAAGATATGATGTCAAACTTAAGTTGATTGTCGATAATAACACTGAGGAGTTTTGTATGTGTTTTAACTGAGATAGTAGTATTGTTGAGGGATGTGACTGAGAAGGATGTTTTGCAGTTCTGTAGAGATTTAGGTAAAAAGAGTTTAATTTGGGTTGAGCAGGAGTTCATTGTTGGTAAGCCAGTTTTCAACTGATAGGAGTGAGTCTTGGGTAGGAGAGAGAAGGTGGGGAAAATTACCGGAGCACGATATGAAGGTGGAATCATCTGCATACTGGATAAGAGAAGAGTGAGGGAGATATGAGCAAAGATTATTTGTAAAGATGTTAAAGAGGTGAGGCCCTAGTATGGAACTTTGGGGTATGCTGGTAGGATGCTCACTGTGGGACTAATGAAGAAATGAGGACATTGGAGCAGAAGCCAAAGTAGCAACATTGGCAGAGAATTTCAAGTGGTTCAAGTACATGTGCAGAAAAGCAGAAGTAAACTGGTAAAGAAGTTTTTGGACACAGAGGAAGTAGGCAAGTGGGAACAAGGGTGTCAGCACAGAGATGGGATGTATTGCATGTGAGAAGATGCCTGGTAGTTAGGCATGACTGTTGAAGAAGGTAGGAGAGTTGCATTGAATTGAGAGAGATGACAGCAGTTTACACAACACCCCAACCCTATGAGAAAAATGGGGGTTGATGATTTTTCAGTTCTTGTATATCAGTATAGGCAGCACATTTTGATGATCATTAAATTGCTTCATTATCTTTACATTTTATTTATGTGAATATTTCCTTTCTTAGGCAATGAGCATTGTAATTGCTGCTGCAGAAGGGCAGTGTAGAAATTGCTGTATATTTTTTCCACTGAAATAGTTACTAAACTAACAAGAGTCATTCACACTAGGAACACATTTTAAAAATAGTGCACTTCACTGGGGGTAAGGTTGCTTTAAATGTTTTAGTACTTCATTGAGCACATTTTATAGTTAGTATATTTGAAAAGGAGAGAGCATTTAATTGTTCCCTTCTCAGTTTACAAGGAGGGTTACAACTCAGAGTGTGGCAGCAAAACAGCAGCCTTACTACTTGATGTGGAACATATTTGCTTCAAAGGCTTACCTAATTGAAAAATCTTGAATGGTTATACTGCAGCAAATATCACACGGTTCATAAATGTGCTGCATACATGAGTTACGGTGGTTCTATATTAAAAGCAGAACATATGAAATTCTTGAAACTTACAGGATTGAGCTGAAATACTTGTTAAGCCTGAAATAAACAAAAAAAGATACACCCCAACCCCCCCCCCCCCCAGGTACTTGTATATTCCAACTGTAAGCCCACACTTTAGTGGGGGAAAGGATTAATTTCCCAAACTCCACTGTGCCAGTCCCTCACAGTTCAGGTTCCAGCAAAAGGAAACACTGTAAGTTTATATTTGCCCATTCGAGCTTACAAGATTTGAGCATTTTTTATTCAGTCTTGTAAGTTTCGATCATTTCTATTTCAAGCTTCTCAAGTAGAACCATTAAGGAACACTAATTTTTCATGTCATACACAAAGAAAACTTTAGTTGTACTCTTAATAATAGTATTTCATTTATTTTTCTCTCCTTTTTTTTAAGAAAATGTTTATTAATTTAACGTATTTACAATATATACACCGAAAAGGAAGAAATTCAACATTGCATGCTCTTATACAGTGTTAGAAATACATTGACTCATTAAGGTAATTGTATACAATTAACAGATTAAGAGTTTTGGTATTTTAATAGCAACATTTCAAAGCCATCCCAACCACTAAAAGTCTTAATGTGATTTATAGCTCTCATTCTGATCACTTCTTTTTTTAGTTTTACATAGTATTGCTTTTAAATTTAAAAAAAAAAATCTTTGAATGTAGGAATGGAGTTCTGTTTCCATTTTTAATAAGTTTTTCTTGCTACTGCCAGTAGACCCCAGAAGATTTGTTGTTTGACTTCTACAGATAAAGGAAGTGGGACACTGATTAGTATCACTGATCTACTTAAAGAACAGTTATCAGTCCATAACCCCTTAAACATACCTTTCTCTTCCCAATATACATTTAATTTTTCACAATCCACAAACATGCGATTCCCATCAGGTTCTACAACTTTCCTACATCTTCAACAAACAGAAGTCATTTTACTAAACTTAGAGATTTTATAGGGACTACCAAACATTCTATGTATATTTGTTTGTATCTTTCGGCTTTTCCCAGTTAGGGGTCACCACAGCGGAACTCCGGTCTGCTAATGATTGGTAGTTGATTTTTACATGCCGAGTTACCAGCTCTGATGCACAACCTTCAACGAAGGTACGCCCATTCACGCATTCTATGTATATATTTCCACATAAAAACTTTCCAGTATAAACGTGAAGAAACCTGACTTACTAATTTAAGTAACAAAGTTTTTTTATTCTTACCATCTATTGAGACACTCAATCTGCTACTATCCAAAAGATTCCAGAATTTTCCATCAAAATTATTGTTCTTTGTAATTAATTTATATAACTTGGATGGGCTTCCTTTGTTGGTCAATTTACCTTCAGTTGTAACATTCATGCATTCATATAATGGGGAATAGTATTCCTCTTCACTCATATTATCTACAAATTCATTTAATATCTTACTGATGGATTAGATTAACTGGTGAACAGATTCATCCAACCTATAGTCTTTCATTACAATTTCTGGCAACTTTTTCAAAGCAGTCAGACCATAAGACTAATCCATTCCTTTTTAATAAATTCATTTTAACATTGTTCTGAGTGTCCTTAAATCTAGAGGTGTCTGGAAAAGGAAAGCACACACATTTCTATTTTGATATTAATGAAATTTTAAATACATATTCCTTAACTGTTTAATAACTGATTTCATATGTAGAGTCTAAAGACTGAAATTAATTTCCTTCTAAGGTAAATTTTATCAACCAGATGAAAGGATTGTTACATATGTCTAATTTATTATATTTGATACACTTATAAGAATTTAATATAATCTGCTCCAGAATGTTTTTTCCTTTGAACAGTGTAGGTTGTCTATCTAGTGTATGATATAGTTAAAAAATTGCAGCAACAGAATAAGATTATACATCTGGCAAACTAGTATCACCATACTCCCATAATCTTGGATGATTTCTGTAAGCAGTTATTGGCTTTTTAGGATACCACAAGAATGAAGTTTTTTTCCATTTCCTTAAAGGTTTTTTGTCAGGTATTAAAGCTGTTGAATGCAGTGTGTGTGTGTGTGTGTGTGTGTGTGCGTGTGTGTGTGTGTGTGTATGGTGTGTATGCTAAAATTATTATGTTTTCCAAAATGATATATATAAGTACTAATCTGTCCTCAAAAGTAAAAAAAAAAAAAAAAAAAAAAAAAAACATTCCATTTTTAATGAGAAGTAACACTTGAATTATTTTTTCAAAATTATTAATAATTGCACTCATACTGCAGTGGTGGTGCTGCAGTAGCGTTGTCATCTCACAGTTAGATGTTGCCTGTTCGATTCTCAGTTAGAGCGTCTTCTGTGTGGTGACATGCGTGAATGGGTGTTCCTTCGTTGAAGGTTGTGCGTTAGGCCTGCAAGCCAGTACGTAAAAATCTACTGCCAATCATTAGCGGACGGGAGTTCCGCTGTGGCGACCCCTAACCGGGAAAAGCCGAAAGACACAAAATTAATAATCTTACTCGCATCTTGATAGATATTATTCCTCAATATTTTTGTTCTTTTCCTTCCCAATCATATTTGTATTTATTTTTAAACTTGCTATCTAGTAACTGATTCAACACTAAAGTTTGGTTTATTGTTATTAAATTACAGCAGTGATACTTGATTCAATTTCCTAATCTATTTCTTTGATAGAATAATTTAAATCACCTATAGTTATCACCTGCAAAAAGTTGTATTTTAGATTCTCAATTAACCAGGATTTTCAATCAATTTTTACAGTGCTTCTTATACTGTTAGCTAAGGGTTCAATAACTAATGCAAATAGTAGAGGGGACAAGGGACACCTTTGTTTTGTGCCTTTGTTTACAGTGAATCCTTGAGACTGATCCAATTTTAACATATGCTTTGGAGACTCTATACAGTTTTTTAATATTCCAATAAATTGTTCTGGAAATGCAGATGCTTTTAAAGTTTTAAACAAGTAGTTCTAATCTACAGAATCAAAAACTCTCAGTATCTAAGCTAATTAGGGCCAATGTTTTTGTTCATCCCTTTTGGTAAATCTAAGATGGTTAGTTACTACCCTTTTTATATTATGCAAGCAATAATGTCCAACAGGGTGGGTGTGTGTTAATGTGTAATTAATGCTTGCCAAGGGGAGATATGAGGCCTGATGCAGCAGGCAAAGGGCCTTTACGTCCCTGGAAGGGCATCAATTACCACACCTGGAGGGCATTATTGTGTGTAGAGAATGGGCTCTCTGTACAATTGTTGTGTTTTACTTACTTATTTTTTTAAGTACTATATTATTTTTTAGATATTTTTGATGTAAAATTGTTCCTCTGCCTAATGTTTCAAACTTCTGTAGTATATGTTAATGGTGTTGGAGGAAGCATTTTACATCAAAATATAAAAATATATTAAAAAAAATAATATAGTACTTAAAAAATAAATAAAACAATTTTACAGATAGCCTATTTTCTCTCTCTCATACAGTCTCTTCTGCTTTCACAAACACATACATATACATACACAGACTTCTCTGGTTTCATACTCGCATTCACTCACATAAGCATAACTCTCAACCTCTTAGTACAAAAAAGTCTGGACAGAGTCAAAAATAACAGAGTCAAAAGCCACTGAGTGACCTCCCAACCCTCTTGTATCAGAGGCACATGGGATATATGCAAATGACCCTTATGAATGTCAGGTGTTTCAGCTAACTGGCGATTCTGAATGCCCATGACTTGTTTTGTCATTTTTAATGGACAATTTCAGGCCAGTAAAGCCAAACCCCACTAGGTGTGGGTATGCATATTTCGGCCTTGTAATGACCGCGCCAGCACAGCTCAAGCAGAGTGTTTCACTAAGCATAAGAAACACAGGGCTGTTATACCCAGCTGATGTCCATTATCATTAGGGTCACTGCAAAAATATCCCATATTTATCCCGTATTCCTATTTAATTCAGTCAGGAACTCCAAACCTTGTACCTCATTACCCATAACACTTAAAGAACAATTCATCTGTATACCTTTAGTACACGACTACTTGTTCAGAAAAAAATGTTGTGGGGTACATAAATTTCTTTTCAAAATCTCCCACATAGATTATTGCATAAGTGGGAGCAAATGGAGCCCCCATCGCTATGCCTTTCATCTGTAAAACAAATGGAGCCCCCATTACTATGCCTTTCATCTAAAACTATTATCAAAGCAAAAATAGTTATGTGTCAAACAAAATTCCAAAACAGTAATACGATGTATGGGGTCCATCTCCCATTACATTGCTAACTGCCTGTAGACCCCATCTAAGTTCAGTTTGTGTACAAAGAACTGACATAAACCATGACCCAATAAAAATCCTCCTGCTAGCCAACTCCTTTCAAAAATTTACAACACAAAGTTCTAAAGTATTTTTAATGTGTGCTGGAATCCTTTGCAAATATTTCTTAAGCTGACAATCTAAAAAACACCACACATTTTACAAATACAAACCAACTCCTGACACAATGGGTCTACCTGGTGGATCTACCAGATTTTTGTGCACTTAAGAACTGCATGAAACACTAGATCTCTATGTTTAGAAATATGCAATTTCTTCACATCACTGGGGGTAAGAAACCCCAACCATTCTCCCCTTGCCAAAATTCCAAGCAGCGCTGAGTTAAACGAGGCAACCGGGTTATTTGATAATTTATATTCTTCTTTATTTAATAGTAAATCATTCACCATCTTGCAGTACTTAAACTTATTCATAACAAACCAGTTGACCCCCTTATCTGCTTGCCTGAAAGCATAATCATTAAGCTGGTTGAACAGCCCAGTGAATTTTTGTATCTTGTTGGTTTGACACTCACACTACTGTCATATGCAGGTATATATAATACATATCTTTCTTGTAAGCAGTTTGTTATTTAAATGTATTTCTTCTGTGTTGTTTTCCCACCGATATTTTACCTTAGTCTATATAACTTGTATTTCTAAACTCTCCCATCAGAGATGTTTAATCATCAGCTCTCTATTAGAGATTACAGTATGTGTATATATTTCTTAACCTACTGATACTGCTCTCTTATTAATCTTGCATATTAGATATTTCATTCCTTGTGCATTTGCATATTATTCATGGGATATTTACTCTTCTTATTTAATTATAGTATTACATGCAATCTTGACCATATGTAAAATAATTCCCACATGTTTAATTTGAATGCGTATTTTTAGCCATTGTGAACTGCTGTTCTGATCTAAGCTTCACATCCTGATATTAGAATTTGATTTCAGCATGTGAAAATGACAAAGCACAGCAAGCAGAAGTTGCTAATTGCCTCTCTAAATTTCTCATTTTTGACTAGAACAGTAACAAACATTTAACTTAACTCTAACTGTACATATTAATGAAAAGAAGTAAATAACACTAAAGCATAAGCTATTAACATTCAGTAAAATATAAGCAAATTATGTCAGCAACAGCTGAATATAAAACATTACTATAGCTTTTGTTTTATCAATTCTTCAATTCTAATTCACACATATATCTGAAATAAAGAAATGAAAAAGAAAGTTCATTTCTGTTTTCACAGACATTGATTAAGTTTGACCTAGATTGTCTTCAGAAAAGCTCAAAGTGAGAAGCAAGTTAAGCAAGAATCCAGCATTCTGACTCAACTGGAATATTCTTTTGTTCTCAAGCTTTCTTTAACTGTTACTTTCTTCATAAATGACATGTGAAAGGAATGTGGGTACTTACATATTATCGCAACCAGATTTTAGCGATAATACCACTTGTTTCCCGATATCGAAATCTGACTGTTTTTGTTGTACAAATTTCAGCAAATGTCTTTTCTTTCACACTGAAGGTTGTTTTAAGACAGGTTGTCAAGAACAATGGAGAAAGTCAGTGTGTCACTGTGGCTGTGTGCACTTTACTACCAGCATGTGTGAGGCTATCTCATTTGTGCATTAACGGTGCTTACAGCCACAGCGACAGTAACTTTTCACGCTGTTCTTCATAACCCTTCTTAAAACCACCTTCTCTCAAAAACAGTCCTTTTTTTCTCTCTTCCTTGTCAAAGTGCGTGTCACAATACATGTTTTCGATTCAAGTAGGACTCCAAATGGTGAGGAGGCATCCCTCTGTGTGTTTTAATCCTAGAAATGCATCTTAAACTAAGCAAAATACTGTGTTGTAGGAGTTGCAGGAAAGCTGTGATACCTGCAACCCAAATGCAATTATGACCGTTATTCATCAGCATTTGCTGCCACAAAAAAAAGGAATGTTCAGCGGGCGGACTTTCAATAAGCGACATGCTGCTGGCAGTAAAGTGCATAAAGGAATAACAGCATGTTTTTTTTTTACATTTTATTGAAAACACTCCCAGAAAAAAAACTGTATTGTTAAAGGAAACCCACTATATGACAGTTATAAACCACTAACGGTCAGATGTCAATATCGGGAAGCAAGTGGTATTATCGCTAAAATCTGGTTGGGATAATACATAAGTACCATATACTACACAGGAACAAAGGAAATAAAATCACCAGCAATTTAACATTTCTAAATAGTATATTACTTAAATCTGACTTCATTAGTTTGTCTGTCTCTGATGCTGTGTTAGTCATTGCATTTTTTAGGCAAAATGTCGTTATTGCCCTAGCAGATAGCCTAAGCTAGTCACCCAGGCCCTTATAAGCCTAGCCAAGAATTTTGTCCATGTTCCCACAAAGTCAGCACTCGTTTCCCCTGTCCACACAGGTGAGATCCCAGGGGTGTATTTTCTGTTTCCCATCCAGTCATCCAGGTTCCTGTTAAAGATGGCTAGAGAGGTACTCTACTTGACATCTGTTCCACAGATGGGGGACACAGATCTATCCCACCAAGTTCTATTAATGTCACAGACCAGCTTGAGGCCTTGCATGCAGGTTGCGCGAGTGGAGTTGGACTTACGGATATGCATCAACTCAATCAAGGTTGGGTCTGAGATGGCCTTTTATGCAAGACACAGGTCACCTCTCAGCACTCTGTATGAGACTGAGTAGAGAGAGACAAGGCTTTTAGCCTATATGTATAGGATAGGTGTTTGAGACCCTGGAATGTTCCTGGTTAGGAACCTCTGTGGTCTCTCCAGCTGCTGCAAGTGCTTGGCAAGGTATATGCCGTAGGGGGCATTGTACTCTGATGAGTCTGATAAGGGAGGAGTACAGGGATGTTATGACCTCCTTGTTCCTGGATGAAATACCCTTACTCATGAGGTGGGCCATGTAGAAAGCCTTCTGTACAATGGAGGCAATGTGGTGGTCAAACGTCAGGTTGCTATCAACCTGGGTGGCCAAGTCCCCCATGACTAAGTGTGTGCTTAGTACATTGTTATTAATGTAATAATTAGTGGGGATGCCATTTTCCCCAAAGAGGATAATGATGCATTTCTTGGCATTCAGTTTGAGGCAATGCTTCTGGCACCAGTCGTTATATGGGTAAGGCCCGCTTGAAGGATGTTCACATCACGAGGGGAATTTAAAACAACTCTCAGCTTGAAGTCATCTGCAAACTTGGTAAGCCACAGACCACTGGTTTTGGCTTGCACCTCAGAAAAGTATATCCCAAACAGTAGAGGCCGCAAGACCGATCCTTGGGGTACACCACTTGTTACGGGTCTACTACTAGAGGTGGCTTTCCCTATATTGACTGTGTGGATTCTGTCAGTGAGCCAGTTGGCTACCCATCTGGTAACATACAGGTTGCTGCCTAGCTGAGAGAGTATCTATTATTCCCCATGGGGAATAATGTTGAAGGCTTTGGATAGGTCAGGGTAGGCGGTGTGCACAGTCTTCCCATCGTCCATGGCTTTGGTGACTGTTTCGAAGAAGTTGACCAAGTTTAACAGGCATGATCTCCCTTTGACAAAACCAAATTGTGTGGGGTCAAGCATTTGGAGGTTGCCAAGCCCTTGTTTATAAGGTCCATGATAATGCGTTCCATGGTCTTGCAAATAAGACTAGTTAGGCTGATGGGCCTATAATTGCCTGGGTCAGTAGACACTCCACCTTTGTGTAGAAAGATGACAGTGGCTGTCCTCCATTCGGCTGGGGATAAAGCCGGTGCTCAGGCTTTGGTTGAATAGGTTGTCTAATGGAGCTGAAAGCTGATGCCTAAATTCATCTAGAATATAGCCAGGGATGTTGCCGGGTCCCATGGAGACTAATGCTCTCTCAAAGGCAAAAAGTACAAAGACCTGCTCCCTGGTAATGAGGGGAGGAGGAGGCAGGTGCTGGTGATGTCTTGTTTTACTGATGGAGGGGACAAGGAGGGTGAAGTTTTCACTGAACCCATCTGCCAGCACGTTGGCTATATCTACAGCATTTGTGTATGTTTTGTTATTGACCACCAGTTCAGAGCAAATTTGGGTGTTACCTTTAAGACTGCAGATGTATGTGAAGAAGGCCTTGTGATTGTCCTTAGTGGATGTGCTCAATTTGGACTCAAAGTTAGCCTTAGAGTATTTCACCAGTGACCTTATTTGCTTGTTCAGACAAAGAAGAGATTGCTTCCTTCTTGGTCCTGGACAGCAGTTTTTTTCCTTTTATTGTAGAGTTTGTTTATTGATGCTGTCCACCAGACAGGTTTACTCTTCCTTGTGGAAGATGATTTGGTCCTTTCGGGTATTGCTGAGTCCATACAGCTATGTAATTGCTCATATAGTTTTTTGGTGTAGGCTTGGACATTAGTGCTAGTTCCAACTGAAGGGACAGTGGCTGTGAAGCTGCTTATACATGCTCTCAGGAGATTGTAGTCAGCTTTGGAAAAGTTTTTTTTGTTTGACCCTGACAAGTGTGGGGTGGGGGGGCAGGGGAGTTGGTGACTTTGAAAGTTTATGGTCTGATCTTACCAAGGAGGATGACTGGCTACTCATGTTCATTAGGACCTGGTCCAGGATATTTTCACCTTTCATAGGGGTGTCGACCAGCTGATCCAATGCTTTGGCACTTACTAAGTCAAGGAATCTCTGGGGGTTCATGTTTGGGCTAGAACAGGCCTTCCACTCTATGGTTGGGTAGTCACCCAGGATCAGGTTGGAGGGTTGAATGTTGATGGATTCAAGTAAGTCCAGATAGGTGGAGTAGGCACCTGAGTCATGGTTGAGGGTCTTTAGCTAGCTCTGATTTGAATAGGTGGTTTCCTAACAGTTAACTACACTTGAAGTGTTGCCTTTTGACCAGCCTGGAGGTGTGTGTATCTTTGAAATATATTGAAGCACCACCTCCTTTGGTTTTGTAGCCCTCTGTTTGGGGTTTGAAAGTATGGTAGGATGAGTAACCTGGTAAGGCTGGGGTGCTCTCCGCAGCTTTGAACCAGGTTTCAGTGACTGCACAAATGTCATCAACCTCCAGGGCGGGAAATGCTTGCAATGAGTGCAGTTTCATGCCAAGACTCCTAGTGTTTAACAGCATGACCATTAAATTTCATTTAGAAGAATTTTTAATGTTGGTAATTTTATGTTCATGTACTGATGGTGTTCACAGTTTGCAAAGCAATTCTTTGGTAACTTTAAGTGACCCTAGTCAAGAACTCTGAAAACTCCATCAGAACAGAAAACTTAAAACAAAACAAATGTAATACTAGAAAAAGATACAAAATAGAAATCATAAAACCTTAAATGAGGAGCTTCAAAACAAAATTAGATGCAGCCGGAGATTAGTGATAGAGCAAGCAGGCCACAAACACACTTCAGCTAAATACAAATATTTGTGAATAAGAGAGGAATGCTGTTTCTCAGCTACCCCCACTAATTAGCTGATGCTATTCACAGTTTGCAGTTTAATTTGTTGGTAACTTTTAACTGAAACAAACAAAAGGAACTGCTGAAAATACTCCAAACACAATTCGCCAGCAAACAAAACGGATATAGTCCAAACCAACGTGTTATCCGATGCTCGAGACCAGGTTCACCACAAACGTATTTATTCAACACCAAACAGTCATCAATAACTTTTAACTGACCCTAATCAAGAACTCTGAAAACTCAAGCAGAATAGAAAAATGAAAACAAAACAAATACATTACTAGAATAAGATACAAGATACAACTGATGAAACCTTAAATAAAGAGCTTCAAATCAAAATTAAATGCAGACAGACAGGAGCGATATTCCGAGCAAGCAGCTCACCCAAACACTCCAGCTAAATACAGATATTTCTTAATAAAAGAGCAATGCTGTTTCTCAGCTGCCTCACCAATTAAGTGATGCTTCTCACAGTTTGCAAAGGAATTCTTTGGTAACTTTTTTAACTGACCTTAGCCAAGAACTCTGAAAACTCCAACAGAACAGAAAACTTAAAACAAATATAATACTAGGGTAAGATACAAAACAGGAGTGATCAACCCTTAAATGAAGAGTTTTAAATCAAAATTAAATGCAGTCGGAGAGGAGCGATATTCAGAGCAAGCAGCCCACCCAAACACTCAGCTAAATACAGATATTTCTTAATAAAAGAGGCAATGCTGTTTCTCAGCTGCCCCCACTAATTAAGTGACTCTACTCACAGTTTGCAAAGGAATTCTTTGGTAACTTTTTTTAACTGACCTTAGCCAATACCTCTGAAAACTCCAACAGAACAGAAAACGTAAAGCAAAACAAATGTAACACTGGAATCTTCTTCTTCTTCTTTCAGCTTTTCCCGGTTAGGGGTCGCCACAGCGGATCACCTGTCCGCTCATGATTGGCAGTGGAGTTTTACAGTGTTGAGTTGCCAGCCCAGCACCCAACCTTGCATTGAAGGCACACACATGCACACACTCACATCTAGGGCCAACTTGGAGTGTCCAATCCACCTACAGCATGTCTTTGGGATGTGGGAGGAAACCGAAGCACCCGGAGGAAACCCATGCGACCACAAGGAGGACATGTAGACTCTGCACAGAAGACACTCCAGCCGAGGATCGAACCGGAGAACCTCTTTCTGTGAGGCGACAATGCTAACCACTGCACCACTGTGTAACACTGGAATAAGATATAAAATAGAAGTGATCAAACCTGAAATTAAGAGCTTTAAATCAAAATTAAATGTAGCCAAAGAGCAGCGATATTCAGAGCAAGCAGGTCATACAAACATATCAGCTAAATATAGCTATTTCTAAAAAAAAGAGCAGTGCTGTTTCTCAGATGCTCCCACTAATTAAGTGATGCTGTTCACAGTTTGCAAAGGAATTCTTTGGTAACTTTAACTGACCCTAGCCAAGAACTCTGGAAACTCCAACAGAACAGAAAACTTAAAATAAAAATGTAATACTAGAATAAGATACAAAATAGAAGTAATCAAACCTTAAATGAAGAGCTTTAAATAAAATTAAATGCAGCTGGAGAGGAGGGATATTCAGAGCAAACAGGCCACATAGAAATATCTTTTGCAATTCTTTGGTAACTTTTTAAGTGACCCTAGTCAAGAACTCTGAAAACCCCAACAGAACAGAAACAAATGTAAAACTAGAATAAGATACAAAATAGAAGTGATCAAACCTGAAATGAAGAACGTCAAATAAAATTAAATGCACATGGAGAGAAGAGATATTCAGAGCAAGCAGGCCACACAAAGGCAGCTAAATACAGACATTTCTAAATAAAAGAGGAATGCTGTTTCTCAGCTGCCCCCACTAATAAAGTGATGCTATTCACAGTTTGCAAAGGAATTTTTTGGTAACTTTAACTGACCCTAGCCAAGAACTCTGGAAACTCCAACAGAACAGAAAACT
The DNA here is from genome assembly GCF_019279795.1 of Protopterus annectens. Taxonomy (NCBI): domain Eukaryota; kingdom Metazoa; phylum Chordata; order Ceratodontiformes; family Protopteridae; genus Protopterus; species Protopterus annectens. The sequence continues at coordinate 745,082,746 of NC_056744.1, forward strand.
TAAAATAAAAATGTAATACTAGAATAAGATACAAAATAGAAGTAATCAAACCTTAAATGAAGAGCTTTAAATAAAATTAAATGCAGCTGGAGAGGAGGGATATTCAGAGCAAACAGGCCACATAGAAATATCTGTATTTATCTGAAGTGTTTAAGTAAAAGAGCAGTGCTGTTTATCAGACACCCCCCCACCACTAATGTACTGATGGTGTTCACAGTTTGCAAAACAATTCTTTTCTTGTTGTTTGTCTTTTGGCTTTTTCCCGGTAAGGAGTCGCCACAATGGAACTCTAATGATTGGCAGTAGATTTTTACGAAATGCTGAGGTGCCAGCTCGACGCCCAACCTTCAACGAAGGCACGCCCATTTACGCACACATGTCTTTCGAACGCTACCCAACCGCGGGGGGGACATGCAGACTCCACACAGAAGGCACTCCCAAGCCATGTCGAGAATCGAACAGGAGAACCTCTTGCTGCAAAGCAATTCTTTGGTAACTTTTTAAAATGACCCTAGCCAAGAACTCCAGCAGAACAGAATCCTGAAAACAAAACAAATGCAATACTTGAATAAGATGCAAAATAGAAGTGGTGAAACCTTAAATTAAGAACTTAAAATCAAAATTAAATGCAGATGAAGACCAGCGATATTCAGAGCAAGCAGGCCACACAAACGCTTCAGCTAAATACAGATATTTCTAAATAAAAGAGCAATGCTGCTTCTCAGATCCCCCACAAATTAACTGATACTATTCACAGTTTTCAAAGCAATTCTTTGGTAACATTTTTTAACTGAACCTAGCCAAGAACTCTGAAAACTCCAAGAGAACACAAGACTTAAAACAAAACAAATGCAATACTAGAATAAATAAATAGTAGTGATGAAGCCTTAAAAAAAAAGGCATCAAATCAAAATTAAATGCAGCCAAAGAGGAGTGATATTCAGAGCAGGCAGGCCACACAAACACTTCAGCTAATACAAATATTTCTGAATAAAAGAGGAATGCTGTTTCTCAGCTACCCCCACTAATTAACTGATACTATTCACTGTTTGTAATGGAACAGATATTTCTAAATAAAAGAGTAATGCTGTTTCTCAGCTGCCCTCACTAATTAAGTGATGCTGTTCACAGTTTGCAAAGGAATTCTTTGGTAACTTTTTTCAACTGACCCTAGCCAAGAACTCTGGAAACTCCAACAGAACAGAAAAAAAATAAAAATGTAATACTAGAATGTTGTTGTCTTTCGGCTTTTCCCGGTTAGGGGTTGCCACAGCGGAACTCCGGTCCGCTAATGATTGGCAGTAGATTTTTATGTGCCGAGTTGCCGGCCCTGACGCACAACCTTCAACGAAGGTACGCCTATTCATGCATGTCTCCACACAGAAGATGCTCTAGCTGAGAATCGAACAAGACAACGTCTTACTGTGAAGCGACAATTCTACCACAGCAACACCACCGCAGTAAAAATGTAATACTTGAATAAGATACAAAATAAAAGTAATCAAACCTTAAATGAAGAGTTTCAAATAAAATTAAATACAGCTGGAGAGGAGGGATATTCAGAGCAAACAGGCCACATAAACACTTCAGCTAAATACAGATATTTCTCAATAAAAGAGCAGAGCTGTTTCTCAGACCCCCCCCCCCCCCCAACTAATGTACTGATGGTGTTCACAGCTGCAAAGCAATTCTTTGGTAACTTTTTTTAAGTGACCCTAGTCAAGAACTCTGAAAACTCCAACAGAACAGTAAACTTAAAACAAAACAAATGTAATACTAGAAAAAGATACAAAATATAAGTCACAAAACCTTAAATGAGGAGCTTCAAAACAAAACTAGATATAGCCAGAGATGAACAATATTCAGAGCAAGCAGGCTATACACACACTTCAGCTAAATACAAATATTTCTGAATAAAAGAGGAATGCTGTTTCTCAGCTCCACCCACTAGTTAAATTATGCTATTCACAGTTTGCAAAGGATTTTTTTGGTAACTTTTTTTAACTGACCCAAGCCAGTAACTCTGAAAACTCCAGCAGAACAGAAAATGTAAAACAAAACAAATATAATACTAGGACAAGATACAAAATAGAAGTGATCAAACCCTAAATAAAGAGCTTCAAATCAGAATTAAATGCAGACGGAGCTGAACGATATTCAGAGGAAACAGCCACCCAAACAGTTCAGCTAAATACAGACATTTCTAAATAAAAACGCAATACTAGAATAAGATACAAAATAGAAGTGATCAAACCTTAAATGAAGTGCTTCAAATCAAAACTAAATGCATCTTGTGAAGAGCGATATTCAGAGGAAACAGCCACCCAAACAGTTCAGCTAAATACAGACATTTCTAAATAAAACAGCAATGTTGTTTCTTATTTACCCCACTATTTAACTGATGCTTTTCATGGTTTGCAGAGGAGTTCTTTGGTAACTTTTTAAATTAACCATAGCCAAGAACTCTGAAAACTCCAACAGAACAGAAAACGTAAAACAAAGCAAATATAGTACTGGAATAAGACACAAAGTAAAAGTGAACAAACCTTCAATGAAGAGTTTCAAATCAAAATTAAATGCAGCAACAGAGAAAAGAGAAATGCTGTTTCTCAGCTCCCCCCACTAATTAACTAATGCTGTTCATAGCTGGAAAGGAATTCACTGGTAACCTTTTTTAACTGACCCTAGCCTAGCAAGGAACTCTGAAAACTCCAACAAAATAGAAAACATAAAACAAAACAAATGTAATACTAGAATGAGATACAAAATAGAAGTGATCAAACCTGAAATGAAGAGATTCAAATCAAAATTAAAGACAACTGGAAAGAAGTGATATTCAGAGAAAGAAAGCCACACAAACGTTTCAGCTAAATACAGATATTTCTAAATAAATCTTGAAAAAAAAATTCAAGAGCTTGTATGTTGTTTAAATACAACATTTATAAATTAATGAAATAGTCATTTGAAGTTTTATAAGAAGGTAAGACAAACATTTGGAAAAGGGAATATTGTAGAGTAGGGTTGCAGTAATAAAATATTTCAAATTTGGAAGGGCAGTATATGTATGTTTTGAAAGGAAAGGAACATTTTAGGTTTGCTTTTATGTATGCTCCAGCAAATGTTGCAGCCATGATTGAATTATGTAATAGAACATGCCCATTTGTATTGATAGTGCCTAAAACAATATTGGGGGTATTTTGTAATTTAATAAAAACACGAAAAAAATGGGTAGAGATATAAAGAACTGTTTGTATACATGTAGTATGTAAAAACTGGTCATGGAAAACAAAAAGCCTTTTACTTGGATGAAGGGTGTGATTCATACAGAAATTAATTACTTTATATTTTCAGAAAGTTTATAGGAATTGATTTCTTTTTATAACAGGATTTTGCAGACTATGTTGATATACAGGCTTGTTTTGTTTATAATGCTTGTCTGGAATGACAAGATAGATGTTCCTTTTTTTGAATAATGACTTAATGAGGGTAACTAGTAATGAGTTGATGAAAAATGATACAGATAAGAGGGTATGGTACAGTAATTGACTTGACTAGTGGCCATGTTTAAAAAACATTAAAAATAAAACGTATGTTTATTTAATCAAAAATATCTGAAATATGGGTCTGAACACCAAATATGTTTATGTGTCAGATCTACTTCTCTTAACAGCCTTTGACTTGATCATCTTTGATATTGCACACAATGGTATATCTTTTCAGTAAATTGTGCAATTCTCATAGTGTTTTGCTCTGTGGTCTGTCTCAATCACATAAGTATCTATTGACTCTCATACCCCTTGGTTTCTAAATCAACACAGAAACACCAGACATCAAGAATTATTCTACTCTAGGCACCAGGAATGCTGCATTGGTGCCATGCCAACAGTGGACAACGCATTGGTGCAGCGGTAGCATTGTTGCCTCACAGCAAAAGGTTCTCTGGTTCGATTCTCAATTGGAGTGTCTTCTGTGCAGAGTCTGCATGTCCTCCCTGCGTTCGTATAGGTTTCCTCTAGGTGGTCCGGTTTCCTCTCACATTTCAAAGACCTTGGTCTGGAGCATTTCTTCCCGGGCCTCTGCTGAAAATTGGCTTTGTTCCAAGTTGGACTTTCCTGGTAAACAAATGTTAAATAAATAAAATGAAAGTATTACAGACACTGTGGGGATGGAGGAAACCACTAGACACCTGGATTACTGTATCTTGGCATAATGGCACATAAAGCAGTATGGGGATTGGTGTGGAAACGCTAGAGACAAAAGTAACTATGTTGTTCTTCTTTCGGCTTTTCCCGGTTAGGGGGTCGCCACAGCGGAACTCCGGTCCGCTTATGATTGGCAGTAGATTTTTTTTTTTTTTTTACGGGTGCTGAGGTGCCAGCTCAACTCCCAACCTTCAACGAAGGCACGCCCATTCTACGCATGTCTTTTGAACGCTACTCTGTCGTGGGGAGGACATGCAGACTCCACACAGAAGGCGCTCCAGCCGAGAATCGAATGGGAGAACCTCTTGCTGTGAGGCAACAACACTACCGCTGCACCACCACGGCTAGACAAAAGCAACTAAACATACCCCCATAATAGCAAGTGCTGTTATGGGGTATGTACAGACAAAAGTAACTATACATACCCCATAATAGCACTTCAACTATTAGGGGGATCTGAGGTGGGGACAAACTAGTCAAGGATTGTGTGTGTGTGTGTGTGTGTGTGTGTGTGTGTGTGTGTGTGTGTGTGTGCGTGCGTGCGTGTGTGTGCGTGCGTGCGTGTGTGTGTGTGTGTGTGTGTGTGTGTGTGTGTGTGTGTGTGTGTTTTAATATGTACTTGTGTGTGGGAGAGTGATGGGGGAAATGCCTATGCCTACACTATCAGCAGCTCACACTTTTGACTGCTATTCCAAGACAGGCAAATTAGCTGATAATGAGGTCTTTCCTCATCAAGCTTTACATATTTCTGAATTGTAAAATACAATATTATAGGAACAGGGCCTTACAGCATATGCTAGACCCTTTAATGAATCACTGGAAAATTTTATTTATAGGAGATAAGAAGGTGGGGTAGTGGAAAAGTCGCTGATTTTTTACTCAAGAACTAATCTTGCTGGTTTATGCTTCACTGTTGGTGTTCTTGCTGGTGTTTATTCTTTTACTTTTATAAGCTTGCTGCTTATTCTTGATTTTTTTTTTACATTGTCTGAATTGCTGCTACTTTTCTCTTAGACTTTGAAGGTTAGTGCCAGGAATATTTTTATATTGATTTGTGAAACATCTGCTCCAGATAATGCATGGCGTTGCCTATTTCTGCCAGCTGTTGAGTACTTTTTGGTACAGGCAGCTGGAAAGGTTGAATTTGTCCAAAGCAGCATTAAGCAAGTTCCCTTTAAAATTCCCTGGAAGAGTTGTATTTTAACTTTGCATACTTCCTACATACTGCAGTTGATTCTGCTGCTGTAAAAAGAGAGTTAATGTGTTATAACCACATTTTACCATTTGAAACTTCAATCTGCCTGCAGTCTCTGTCAGCTTAGAAATATTGTCCCTGAAAGAAGCATTAGAGATATTTCGAGCCAGGTCATTTATTTGCCTGAGAATGCTGCTATGCTGTTGTGCTGGATGGGTTGGGTAATTAACAGCCATTACCTCAAAGGCAGTGTCATCACATATAGCAAGAATAAGTAAGAAAACTATTGGGGAAGATAATACAGAATTTTTCAGTCTTGTGCAAAAGTATAGTTAATAAGGGAAACATTATAAGAAGTGACACATAATTTAAGTAATTCCATGACTGATAATGAACTTTGAACAGAGAAATAAAAACTACACAAAATTTGTTAACCTAATAAATGATAAAAATGCAGTGGACAGTTACAAAAACTAGTAAAAGATTTAAAAAGGCGAATTGTAAGTGCTGATAGACTGTGCTCTACATACCTATTTACAAATTAAATACAAAACCCAAGCTTTGCATTACTTTCAAAAATAGTGCAAGGATCCATCTTATCAAAATGAAGAAAAAACAAGTTTTAGTAGTATTTTGTGACACTAAGTAATGTTGATGTCCTTCATGGATGCATCTGCAGTCATAACAACTGGGTTGTCCTGTCGTCAGGCAGCCCTTCGGTCGGCCGGATTCCAAAGTCTGGGTCCGGCTTCGGCTGATGTCGCACTTCACCCGACGTCATCTCTGCTGGTCTTCGGGTATAAAGGCATCAGCCGACGCCATTTTCCTCAGTCTTTCTTGCCGCGTGGCGCCCGAAGCAGAAGCTGTTCGCAAGTGCCGGTCGGTCAGATCCAGAGATTACTACTACCGAATACTACTTCGAAGACTTCTAAAAAGCTAAGTACCCCGTTGGGGACTCTTTCTTGCCTCAGCCGATGTCAGAAAAAGTCAATAACTGTTTAACTTGTGGGAAACAAATACCTCATAAAGATTTCCACTCTTACTGTCTGCCTTGCTTAGGCCCAGACCACGACGTAGCAGCCTGTTCGGCCTGTGCTTCCTTCAACCGACGAACGCTAAGGCGTCGGTCGGAGTTTGCTGAACAGTTTTTCGGCTCAGACTTTGCGTACATTATGCCGTCGGATCCTCCGACTACCCAAATTGTTAAAAAACGCAAGGAAAAAGACCGACACTCGCGGTCTGCGGTTTCGGCCGAAACCATGGTTAAGCAAGCCGCGAGTGTCTCGGTTTCGGCCGAAACCGAGAAAACTGGTCAATCTTCAGCCGAATCCATGACTACTACTGAGGCTCCCGCTACTTTACCTGAATCGGCCTCAGAAATTTTGCCTACAACTGTGGCTTCAAGTGAGTTATCTGACACCATCCCTTTGGATGTCTCTACCCCAGCACGTGGTGCTGCAAGACCCCCTGCAGCCATGTCTATCAAGGCCTTTGCCAGGGCTAAAGCAGCCAAATCTGCTAAGTCAGTGCCTGTTAAACCTCCCTCACACAGGCCCACTTCCAGTTCTCAAATGCTTACTCTGGCAGAAGATTTAATATCCTTAATTAGGGGATCCCAATCTCACCCAGACAGGGCCTCTCAGCCACCAGAAAAGAGACCTAGGACAGAGCCCCCCGAGCCAGTGTCCTCTGATGATTCTGCAGATGACTCCGACATTGCAGAACAGCCAGAGGATCCTTTTTCTACTTATGAAGACTCTGATGCTGAAGAATCCATTCCAGCTGCCTCTCCACCAGAGGAATTTTCCTTTGGGAAACCTTACATGCCATGAGAGAGCAATTCCAATGGCAGGGACAAGATTTCTCAGATTGCAGAAAAGTCCTAGGACTTTTCTGGACTTACCACAACATAGGCCCTTAGCTATTCCTCCTGTTTTGCCTGTTGTGGATGATGCATTTAATGATGTCTGCACTGCTCCTGATTCTTTACCTCCAGCCCCTGCCAAACCTGATAGATTTTACAGGGTACCAGACACTCATCACCACCTATACAAGGCCCCACTGGCGGACCCCGAAACTATTTCCCAGGGGCCTAAGGCAGTAGCCTCGACCACAACAAAAAATCCTATACCTTCAGAAAGGGAATCCAGGTCTTTAGACAGATGGGGCAAAAAAGTTTACACTTCTGCTACTCTCTCAGCTAGAGCTTTAAACTGTCAGTTTCACATGATACAATACCAAGAGTTTATGCTTGATCAGTTAACTAAAAAACTATACTCTGATGACTCTATAGATAAGAAATATGTATTAGAAATGGTAAATAACATACAACAGGTTAGTAACCATTCCTTAAAATGTGGCTATGATGCACTGGAGGCTTCATTTAGATCAGCCATGACTGGCACAGTGATAAGAAGACATGCATGGTTGAAAGAGCAGGTCTTACCGGATCATGTTAAAGCTAAGCTATTAGATGCTCCTATGGATAAGGCCAGTTTATTTGGTACACCTGCCCAGCAGGTAATGAAGAAAATGAAAGAAAAGGCAAAATCTGTACAAACAGTTAAAGATTTCTTACAGGTTCAGCCCCCAAGGTTTAGCAGGAACTGGCCTGCCAAAAATTGGTCCTTTCCTGACTCCACAAGATCCCAAAGGGGCAGGAATAGACGTTCCAGAGGCAGAAATCAATCCAGAGGAGGTGCCTACAGAGGACGACAGTGGCAAGGTAATAACAGAGGCACAGACACAACCACTACCACTGCAACAGGACAATCACAGTGACTTGACTCTAACTCCGCCTACCAGGGAGCAAATAGCAGCACCATTAGGCGGAAAGTTAGCCTTATTTTCGAAAAATTGGCACTATATCACAAAAGACAAGTGGATCATAGACCAAGGCTACCGGTTCCACTTCCACACTTTACCAGTCAAAAGAGGAATGCCAAACCTGCCTCCAAATAAAAAAATAGAAGCTCTACAGCAGATAATGCAATTAACAAAGATGAGAGCTGTGGAAAGAGTACCAATAACAGAACAGGGCAAAGGATTCTACTCCAGACTATTCCTAGTTCCAAGAAAAGAAAAAAGTTGGAGACCTATTCTCGACCTGTCCATCTTAAACACATACATCATTGTCCCAAAATTCAAAATGCTGACCCTACAGCAACTTCTTCCCATGCTGGGCAAGGGGTGTTGGCTGGTAACTCTAGATCTCAAGGAGGCATACCTGCACGTCCCCATTCGACCAAATTGCAGAAGATACCTCAGATTTCTTGCAGGATCAGAGCATTATCAATTCTCAGCATTGCCCTTTGGCTTATCTACTGCGCCCAGAGTATTCACAAAATGCCTGGCATCAGTAATCGCCCACTGCAGACTACAGGGAATCCAAATTTATCCATACCTGGACGACTGCCTGCTACAAGCGGACAACAAAAGCAAGCTGACAACAGATTTACAAAGGGTCATTTACTTGCTACAAGCCCTGGGATACACAGTCAATTTACAAAAGTCAAGGCTGATACCATCCCAAACAAGGACATTCTTGGGCGCGGAATTGGACACAGTAAAACAAATGGCATTCCTAACTGCAGAAAAACAATAAGAACTCCCTCTTTACTTCTTGGCATTAACAAAACAGAACAAGCTAACAGCAAGAAAAGTTCTGCAGGCCTTGGGCTTCATGGCATCATGCATAATCTTGGTCCCACATGCCAGACTGCATATGAGAAAACTACAGTGGTACCTAAAGAATTTATGGTCCCAACACAGGCACAGCCTAGAAGCAGAAATACCACTAATCCCATGCCTAAAACAGGAGTTCCTATGGTGGGCTCAAGCATGCCAGTCAAACCCAGGCCTACCCTTCCACAACTTTCGAACAAGCCAAACCATCACAACAGGCGCCTCAGACCTAGGATGGGGGGCACACATGCTGGACAAATGCGTACAAGGATTGTGGACTCAGGACCAGCTACACCTGCACATCAACCAAAAAGAAATGCTGGCAGTAAAACTGGCAATCCAAAAATTCAGACCATTTCTCAAAGAAGGCCATTTGATGATAAGGACAGACAACACCACAGTCATGTGGTACATCAACAAACAGGGAGGCACTCATTCATACCCGGCTATGCAGAATGACTTTGGACCTTTGGAACCTGGCACTCAGCTACAACATCCAGTTACAGGCAATATTTGTACCGGGAAAGGAGAACACTCTAGCAGACATGTTAAGCAGAACCACCTCGGATGCTCACGAATGGATGCTACACCCGGACATCTTCAAGACCATCACAAAGAAATGGGGAATGCCACAAATAGATCTATTCGCTTCCCCTCTCAATCACCAGCTCAAAAAAATTCTGCACAAGGACATTCCACCCACTTGCATGGAAGGTGGATTCGCTCTCCTTCAGCTGGAAAGGTCTGACAGCATATGCATTTCCACCTCTTCCCTTGATACACAGGGTATTACTAAAAATCAAGGAGGAACGTCCAAGGATAATCCTGATAGCTCCGAACTGGCCAAGACAACACTGGTACCCATTGCTGAGGAGCATGTCTTGGGAGAAAATGTGGTCAATACCCCTGATGCCTTTGATGTTAACTCAGAACAACTACAGCATCATGCATCCAAACCTAAAAACTTTGCAACTGACTGCATGGAACATCACATAGCAGCAACTAATCCAGATCTTTCCCAAAGGGTTAAAGACATTATCCTTGAAGCCTGCAGACCTTCAACAAGAAGGAACTATGCAGGAAAATGGAAAAGGTTTGTCATTTGGAGTGCTGAAAGAGGAAAAGATGTGTCGAATATAGATATTGCTAACATTCTGGAGTATTTGGCAGAGCTTCTACATACAGGCCTGTCCTATTCCTCCATCAAGATACATGCATCAGCTATTTCAGCAGAATACAGCTTTGATCCACCTGTCTTTTCACATCCTCTACTCAGGCAGTTCCTCAGAGGGATCAAGAATGTAAAACCTCCTAGGAAACCACCATTGCCAGCATGGGACTTGAACTTTGTGCTAGAAAAGTTGACACTCCCTCCTTTTGAACCAGCAGCAACAGCAGATCTACAGCACCTGTCATGGAAAACTGCTTTCCTACTGGCAATTACCTCATCAAGGAGGGTTTCTGAACTTCAGGCCTTAATGGCAGTACAACCCTTCCTAATCTTCCACCAAGATAGGGTGTCCATGAGAACTAATCCTACATTTATGCCTAAGGTGGTATCCAGAGTGTCTTTAAACCAGGCAATCCACCTACCTACCTTCTTCCCAATCCACAAAACAGAGGGAAAGAATGCTGCATACCTTGGATGTACATAGACAGCTACGCTACTACCTGGACAGAACCAAAAGTAACAGAAAAACTGACCAGCTTTTTGTAGCCTATGCAACAGGAAGGGAAGGAAAAGCAATTTCCAAACAGACAATCTCCAAATGGATAGGAAATTGCATATGATTCTGTTACTCCTTCCATGGAAAACCAATTCCACAGAACATAAGGCCTCATTCTACAAGGGCAACAGCCACTACCACAGCCTTCTTACGAGGAGTGGCAACCAAGGACATTATTGAGGCGGCTACTTGGACCTCCGTGCATACATTTGCCAAGCATTATAATTTACCTCTGTATTCCAGATCCCGAGCAGGGTTTGCCACTGCTGTACTGCAAGGGATCCTAACCACACCATAATTTTTCTTCCTCCTCCCCTAGTTGGCTATGGTATTCTACCCAGTTGTTATGACTGCAGATGCATCCATGAAGGACATAGTACAGTTTTGTACCTACCATAAATGTAGATGTCCGAACTGGATAGCATCTGCAGTCAGGATTACCCTCCCTCCTTCCCCTCTGTGGTACTCCTAGGGTATTTACCCTCCTAATAGCTAGCTGGTGGGGGGAGTCTCTTATGGTGTATTTGTTTGTATATATGTACATACATGCTTATTTTTTGTGTTTGCCTTCTATCTTTTTGGAAACATTGGCATTTATCCAAAATTTAGCCTTCCAAGAGGGCAACTGGCATCTGGGGTAAGAAACACTGAGAAAAATGGCGTCGGCTGATGCCTTTATACCCGAAGACCAGCAGAGATGACGGGTGAAGTGCGACATCAGCCGAAGCCGGACCCAGACTTTGGAATCCGGCCGACCGAAGGGCTGCCTGACGACAGGACAACCCAGTTGTTATGACTGCAGATGCTATCCAGTTCGGACATCTACATTTATGGTAGGTACAAAACTGTACTTTTCAGTCATTGCATTGAAAACAATGGTAATAACAGTCATTGTAAGGTATGCCAATGCCAATAATTTGATTCTAATGGACTTGTGGTTCAGTTCATTGTGTATTCCTGCAGGAAAGGGACTCCACTTAACTAGGTATTTTATGTAGCTTTTAGCCAGAGCTAAGACAAAGTTAGACCTTTCTAATCGGCCAGCTTATTAGCTGTTGGACATGTATAAGCACCAAAAAGATATAATGCATAATTTTTAGAGTTATAGGGGAAAGGTAACCTTTTCAGAATGAAACAGTTATGCTCAGGCTTGCTTGAAAAGCAGCTGAACCTATAAACTATATTTGTTGCAATTTGAATAGTAGTATTATTTTAGCTTCAATTTATGCTGTTTTTGGAGAGTATATTTCAGTTTAGGTATTCGCACACTGATTGTCAAGTTTGCCCTGGCTATTAAGAAAAGATGTCTGATATGGGGTAGCAAACTTTAAGTGGGATCTGATGTTGTCCTTCTCGTTCTGATTCACGTATGGGTTACGGATCTGATCCTCAGATCCAACTTGGCCACCTTCTATAGACTTCAGCTTCCAGGCTCAAGCTCCTCCCTTAACCACAATCCCCTGTATTAAGCACAACTTCATCAGATCTCATTTGCCACCATCCATGTCGGATGTGCTGTCCAGTGCTCGAGTAGCTATTCAGAGTTTTAAAAATTTTCTCCAGTTAAGTGAGATTTTTTCTGGCATAATTAATATTTTTGTCTCCTTTCCTCCTGCTCACTTAGCTTTCACTGGTGTTAAGGCACTACAAGTCCCTTCCCCTGTCTCTTCATAGTTTTAGATTAGTGCTATGAGTTGTTGTTACAGTTGTTACAGTTGTGGCATAGGTTATAGTAGTGTGCTGTTCACAGTTAAAACAAAAAAAAGACTTTTTTTTCTCCTTTTATAACTCTATGAGTAAGCCTTTAGGAGTTAAAAGATTTTCAGAGTGTGAACATAAAATTCTGTACTCTGATGCACATATAAAGTGCGTTTATTGTTTAGGTGTGGCGCATTTGCACTCCCACCGTGCCATCTGAGAGAGGTTCAACCCCAAAGTGATTATCGATAGGTGAAACAAGTTAATATTTGGGCGGCACAGTGGTGCAGCGGTTAACGTTGTCACCTCACAGCAAGAGGTTCTCCGGTTCGATTCTCGGCTGGGGTGCCTTCTGTGTGGAGTTTGCATGTTCTCCCTGTGTTCGCGTGGGTTTCCTCCGGGTACTCCGGTTTCCTCCCACATTCCAAAGACATGCATCTGGAGCATTTCTCCCCGGGCCTCCGCTGAAAACAGGCTCTGTGGAACCTAGTCGGACATTCCCGGTCAACAAATGTTAAATAAAAAATAAATAAAATAAATAAATAATATTAAAAGGAATTTTACCACCATCTGCTCTGTCTTCTCCAGGGGCTCACACCACCAAACAGGTTTCATAAGATTCTGTGTCTGACTCAATCAAGTATCCTGATAAGCTCCCCAGGGTTTCTTCAGAATCTCCAATGAAACTTCAGAAATCTTCAGATTTCACTGCCACGAGGGCAGGTTCGGCTCCAGTGGATCCAAAAGCCATCTTGGATTCATCTGTGACTATGCCAAGGACCTTAACTCGTGTGTCAGATACGGCATCGTCCAGATCTACCTCTACCATGGCCCTTCTGGATCCTAATCATCCATCGGATTTGAGGAGGCTAGATCAGAAGACCTGTTCCCCGTTGCCCTCTTCTTTGGTATCAGAGCCTAGGGCTTTGGCTATGAAGACTGGGAGACAGTTACTGGAGTTGTCCATCCAGTCAGTCTACCCCACGGTACCAACAAAGATATTGCAAGCTCCATGCCACTCCTCTCCCTCATCTGTAGCTTTGTCCAGATCCTCCAGAAGCCTCCAGAAAATGATGTGTACAGGATGGTAAAGAGGGTCATCAGGGCTCAGATGCAGATGGGGGTCTTTTTGGCTTCATCCCCTCTAGGATCTGTGAGCGTTCCAGCTAACGTAGACTGTCTTTCTCTGATTTGGCCCTTGGTTTCAGAGCCCATCTGAGAGCCTCAGTACCAGATTCAAAGACCTTCACTTCCTCCACTCTGACAGATGTCTTGACCACCTCTGCTATGAGATCCTCGGATCAGAACGGGTCTCAGATTTGTGATGTTGAGGTCAGATCTGGGGGTAGGGGTTTTGGCTCTTCCTCTCAGTACTTAGGCTGTTGACAGCATTGGTCTGGTTCTGTCAGGAAGCTGTGGATCCAAGGCCTTTGTCATTTCTTTCTTCAGAGGCTTTTATTTTTTTATTTGAGTTTAGGTTTTAGCACACTGATTGCCAAGTTTGTCCTGGCTATTATGACAAGATGTCTGATATGAGGTAGCAAGCTTTAAGCTGGGTTAAGACCACCTCTAATTTTCTGTCTAGGTGGGATTTGAATGACATCAATGGGACATATCATAATTTAAGAAAATTATGTAAGTGTATGTGTTTGAAATGAGCATTTAGAGTACCTTGCATTTTAGGAGTCAAGGCTGTCTTTAGCATCTGACTGGAATCAAACAGCATGAATGCAGTTCTGGAAATGTCAATGGATATGCTGTTTATTCTTAACCTAAAGTCAAATGTTGAAAAATTCTGCCTATATAAGATTTTTGGATGCATTTGCTGCTGGTGTTGCATCTAAGTAATAGGACATCAGCATATAAGGTTGTAGGTAACAGAAAGTCATTGAGACATAGGATAAATATAATTTATCCCTAAAGTGAGATCTGTGTAACTCTGGCTTTGAAGACACCAGCATCAGAAAGACTGTCACCAGAAAATACTCTGAAATGTTTGCCTGATAAGTAATCATTTAAACAAATTGAAGGCCCTTCACCAGATCTATATCAGTTAAGTTTTCTAAGGAGGAGAAGGTGATCAACAGTTTCAAAAGGCCTTCTTAGGTCAATGAAAAAGTCCACTGGATAGCAACTCCCTTTCCATATTTGAGGGGATAGTATCAGTGACTGAATATATGACTCTTGGAGTGTTGTGGTCATTAATGAAAGTGTGCTGGACTCAGAAAAAGACACCTTCACAGAGTTTATGTGTTTGCATGGTGTGCAGCAGCCGTGATGGCATATTCATGCCATGCACTGCATTAGCCAGGAAACCATGTAAACAAAAATGAATAGCAAACTTGTTTTTAATAGAGCAAACTAGGTTAGCGGGATTGCATGGAATGCCACAATGATTTACCAGGGTTTATCATTTAGTAATGTATATGGTCCAAACACAATGCAGGATAGTGTATACAGTGCAGAGTATTGTGAAATCCCATTCCAGGCATTCTGTACAAAAGCTGTGTAAATGATCTGTAAGGGTACATGGACTGCCATTTAAAATAAACAGAGGAAGTGTGTGTCTTGAATAGGGACACACAGATGAATTGTAAGAATGAACGCAGGAAAAGAGGACAGGTGAAACATCATAATGTACAACAGATGAGGTCATGTAAATGGAAGACGTTTGCAGCAGGAATGCTATTCACATATCGACATGGTATAGTACAGACTGCACAGTGAAAATGTATATTATGTGACTGTTAGACAAGGTGACACAACAATGGAGAAGATGTCTTTGTGAGATAAGCATCCTGATATGAACAGTGAAGAGGGCATCTATCAGGGATGTTATATACAATTGGGGTTGGGTGCATGCTGTGAAGCTGTGCAAACTGGTTTGCCTGAATATGACTGTAATGTCAGCAAAGGTCACCAATAAGTGGGACACAGTTACAGGTTCATGGACAACAGTAGAAGAAGCACACAATCATGAACAATATCAGAATATCACCACCAGTAATTCCATGTCTGTGACACAACATATGTGATTTGCAGTGATCATAGATGGTTCCACACAAACACACTTGTACAACTATTATGATATATCAGCAATCTATGTGGGTAATCAAGCACACCATCCTGACACTGTAACGTCTGCTGGAGGTGTTAGGAAGGACACTACCTGTATGTGACATTATGATCACTACAGGCTAGTTGACTAGTGTGCATGGCATAATATATATATATATATATGTGTATATAAATGTATATATATATATATATATATATATTTAGATACACACGCGCGCGCTCGCACACACACACACACACACATATATATATATATATATGTATATATATATATATATATATATATATATATATATATATATATATATATATATATATATATATATATGTATATATACACACACACACACACACACACACACATATATAAATAACACACATGCACACACATACACACACACACACACACATATATAAATAACACACACGCACACACATACACACACACACACACACACATATATATATATATACACACACACACACACACACATATGTATATATATATATATATATATATATATATATGTATATATAGTGGATATAAAAAGTTTACACACCCTTGTTAAAATGCCAGGTTTTTGTGATATAAAAAAATGAGACCACAATAAATCATGTCAAAACTTTTCCCACCTTTAATGTGACCTATAACCTGTACGATTCAATTGAAAAACTAACAAATCTGTTAGGGGGAAAAACATAAAAAAAATAAAAAAATGTACGATAAGCTGGTTGCATAAGTGTGCACACCCTTAAACTAATCCTTTGTTGAAGCACCTTTTGATTTAATTACAGCATTCAGTCTTCTTGGTTAGGAGTCTTATCGTGTCCATTGTAACCTATAAAACATCAGATTGGAATCGCCCATAACTTCTGCAAAAATCTCCCAAAGTGCATAAAAAGCGCTCAGTGTCTTTTAGAACAGCTGTCCCTTTTTCCAAAGGTATCTTTAATTGACTTTCAATGAAGATGGAAATAAATTAAGTCACCCATCCCCTCCCTGATACAGTAGGACGAAAGGAAGGCTGCGACAGATTTATGCACCTTGGTAATCCACGAATGATTGGAATTAATGGCTGATCAACAAACATGAAGTCCTATAAATCTTTGTTAATCATAGACGTTCGTAATAAGTCATATATTGTTTCATGCATTTTTTACAACTGATTCAACAGCCGACCGCAATATAACCCTGTAAGTGATAGTATCACTTAACATATCTTGCATGCTGTTGACATAAAATAATAACAGTTATCCCAAGTAAAACGGCTAAGAGGTAACCAAAGCGTAGCAATAACTCCAGCATAAATTGTTCACAAAACAAACAAAGCGTTCGTATTTATAAAATAAATCTGTTTTTTAATTTGTATACAAAAAGGTAAGCACTTTCACATAAGCTTCTTCAGACTGTTAAAATTAGAAATTCATCATTCTGCCTTTATATATACATCACATGTTAAATCTTATTAATCAATTTAGCATTTAAAGTGACATTCAAATCAAAATGCATTAAAATGAAAAGCCATTCAGTTAAAAACTTATCCAAAATAAAAATAATAAGAAATGTGATAATACTATAACTGCGTTACTTTTATATAGCTTTTTAAGCAATTTATATAAACAGCTTTAGTTTACTAACTTACTACTGCTGTTTTAGTATACTCTGGATTCTTTGCTTTTATATCATAATAACTAAACATAAAATGTTTAAAAACATTCAACGTATACACACCATAAATTATATTTGATGTATTTATATATATATATATATATATATATATATATATATATATATATATATATATATATATATATCTATATCTATATGGGTCTACCTGAGTTAGTCGAAACGCCAGAAGACCGACAAGCGAATTGCGACGCCCAGAAGATCGACAGTTCAGAAGACCGATGCGACGGATGAAAACACCGACGCCGAGGATGCCGACATGGGAAAAGGCTGTGTAAGTATGCGGTAGTGACGGACGTTTGGGTGCGAGTAAGGTAAGTGTGGATATTGACGGTGTGTGGGGATAGGGGTGGGTTAAGTGAGTTAGGGTCAGTGCGCGGGTTAGGTAAGTGTGTGGTAGTGATTGTGTTTGGGTTAGGGGTGGGTTAAGTGAGTTAGGGTTAGGGAGCGGGTCAGGTAAGTGTGCGGTAGTGATTGTGTTTGGGTTAGGCGGTTAAGTGAGTTAGGGTTAGGAGCGGGTCAGGTAAGTGCGGTAGTAATTGTGTTTGGGTTAGGGCGGGTTAAGTGAGTTAGGGTTAGGGCGGGTTAGCTGAGTATCACGATAGTGACGGACCTTAGGGTTAGGGTTTGGGTTAGGGTTGTAGATAGTTGTGTATGTGAGGTTTAGTGTGGGTTTGTAGGGATTTTGGTGTGCTTGTGTTGTGTGTGTGGTTTTTGGACAGGGAATGTGTTTTGTTTGTTGATTGTTGTGATTGTGGTGTGTGCAGTGTATGAGGTTTCGTGTTTGTGTACCGTCGGTTATTTCGTTGTCGGGCATGTGGGGTTTCGTGTTTTTGCACTGTCGGTTATGTGGTTTCGGTGATTGCGTTGTCGGTCTTCTGGCGTGTCGATTATGTCAGGTAGAACCATATATATATATATATATATATATATATATATATATATATATATACACACACACAAACACATGATGTAACACTCTGGCCACATGTTATTTGCCCTTCTTTATAAATCTAAGTAGGACTTACTAAAATCCATTAGTTGAAATAACCAAAGAACAAACAACTACTTGAATAAAAAAAGAAGCAAGTGGAGTGGTAGGAGAAAGCTAGAAAAAGCTAATAAAATTCACGTATCGTCACTGCAACAGATCCGTTTATTTGGTAACCGCTTTCGGTGGTACAAATAATCCACCTTCTTCAGACCAAGAACAACCTCTAACAAATGCATATATATACTCCTGTTACTCAATTAGTTAATAAATTACCCTATAAATCAATCAATTAACCAATGAATAAATGAAATACATTATTTAAATAAATGATCATAAAAATCTTCTCTTGATGAACACACAATATTACGATGCTATAAACCATGCTAAACTCACAAAACTTTCTTTAAAAATACATATCAAAACGAATTACATGATGAATGCTACTAAGAATTACTTAAAAAAGTCTACAATGGTCAACATTACATCTAATAACCTTACTAGAAGTGGCACACAAAAATTAATTAATAACTAAATAATAAATGGTATATAATTGAGGCACCATATATATACAATATAATGTTAGTAACCTTATATATGAAATTAATGGTTTATCTATTTAATGCTTTCAATTTTAAAACACTTTTAATGGAAACATGATCATTTAGACCGGGGAAAATATATCTCAATTATGGTATGCACTATCAACCAGTTTTTATTCATATATCAATTTTTATCTATATAGTATTTCAATAATGTTTAGATAGTTGTTCCTGACCAGCATGTAGTTATTATATTCATTTTAATTAATTTTCATTGATCATATAAATTCATATGACATAATTTTTACATTTATATTTATATAATATATGCATATAACATATGCTGACCTTCTGTAGCTTTCTCACACTACTAAACTTAATTAATTTACCTGCGTCTTTCTCCCTTACTACTGATTGTCTTCCTTGGCTGTCCCCTCTCTTGTCTCTCCCATCTATCCTATCTTTACCCCATATCTCATAACCTTGGTATCTCTTCCCTATCCTACTGTAGCACACTGTCTCCTTTTTTCCCTGTCTTCTCGACCTGCTCCACTTCCTACTATGTTTACTCCCCCCCACCTTCCCCTACATCATCTTCTCTAGGCTCCTCCCAAATACACTTCACCTTACCTTGTTAACTTTCCCACCTTCCCTTATCTCGCGATTTCTGCCCCACGCCTTTGTATGCCTCATTTCCCCTCCCCTTAGCCCTTGTGCCCCTGCCTTCCTTATAAATATACCTCATTTATATTGGACGCCATCTTTTTTCCCCTGCTACCTACCTGGCTGCTGCGCATACTGTTTGGGTCCTTGTCCTACAGTAAGTGTCTGAATGTATTGTATCTACCTTTGAAGTGTGTTTATCTGCCTATATTTTGTAGAAATATTACTGCTACTCGCAATTGTGTGATGCTAACTGTTTAAATTTTAGAAACTAAGCGTGTTTATTAGCAATGTTCCCATGAAATGTGTACACGTGGGGTTGTCTTTGATGCTCGTTATATGGCTACTCTGTAACTCACGCGGCTATTTCAAACCGCGCAACTGTATGCTTCTTAAAAGCTAGTATACTACCTACGCCGAACATCCTTGCCGTTACATTGTAAGTCAGCCACATTAGTAAGGTTTTTTCCTATATATCTATTCCCTAACATATGTACTTACTGTTCTTACTACTCAACTTATGTATTGTAAAGAAAGTCAGCTGAAAACAAGTCGTTAAAGACGCTATCTTCCACACAGAATTGTGCTTCTATGAAGCATCTAAATGTTCTGCAACTTCTGTCGCACCATTACTTGGTACTTTAAAACTGTTTTATATTTTCCCAGGTAAAAAAACATAAACTAAGGCTGGACAACGTAATTAGCGGCACTACAGGCCACTATACACCAACAGCTATCCTTACACGCTCCTTGTTTTTGTCCTTTTATTTGGAACCTACTCACTCTGTGTACTATATTTGCATCGGCGTATATGTCGTCTGCAAAGATGCTATCTCCCTCATAAAGCTATACTTTAGCGAAGCGACCCTTACTGAAAGTTAAATCATCCAGCTATACTTATTCGCCCCATGTTTTGTATATGTATTACATCGACTATTACATCTGCAGCTAAATACACATCGTCTCCACAGACTCGTACTTCCCCTTATAAGCGGTGCGACTGAGGAACACCTGAAGGTTTAGCCACTAGCATCGCTTCTTTAGCGTAGCATATTGGACAGAGTCAGTACTCTTCCTAGTCAAGTAGCACAATCTAAAGAGGGGCCAGTTAGATTAGTGGCACTATACGGCCAGTAAAATATCAGCTATTGTTACATGCTCCTACACATGCCTCTGTGTGTTAGCACGGATTATTCTCCTAAACGAAGCTTCAATACAGAACCTTAGCAATACCTACACTGAACACTCTATTTGCTTAATTTCCATCCTTTTAACTGACTTGAGTGTTGTCTGTTGTGATAAATACCAGTGTATTTTTAACTGTTATGGCATTTAGCGTTGTTCTTTGTACACCCTAAATGATCACATTGACTGCATTTGCTGAATGACTAAATGTTTTGTACAAGTTGGTGATATTACTGTTGGTTAGGCAAGAACTGTTGTAATACCTGTCCATATGTTTTTTATTTCTATATATACTGGCTATAACTCCTAATTAATATCTATTTCTTCACTCCCTATCTCTTCCTACTTATTCCAGCCTGGTGAACTTGGCCAGTCAGCACCTGAACTACCAGAAAATCCCTCCCTCTGAAGTCACTGGAAACTGTCAGGACTCTGGAAATCCCCACCAGCTCCTTGAGAAGCCAGCTTGATTAGGACAGTGAAAGTATGTGCTAACCTTCAAACCAGACCCTTGTAGCGATATCTTTGTTTTTAAGAACTCTGCTACCTTAGGCAAGTTTCCCTCTCAGGTTAGCCAGCAGCCTACAACCCCCTCCAACTTCACTTTTTTTCCTGCTCAGTAGGCCTTTACAGTTTGACTACCTATTCTCTCTTCTTGCAAGCTTGTACCCTACCCCCTCTCTCCTACAGTCTGTCTCCTTGTAACTGGGCTGTCTCCAAACTCAGTTGTAATTAACTCACTGGTCACTAAGAGGCATCTTACTGTACTGTTCATTATCACTGACCCTGCCTTTTATCTCCCTATCAGACCCCCTAGCCCTACTGTAATACTTTTTTATTCTTCTCTTCCTAGCACCTGTTCAGCACTTCCCTTCACCTATCCCAATATATATTCCTCACTACACCACAGCTGTCTTACAAGTCTGAGCACCTTGTAGTACCCTTCTCTGTGTTCCTGACTATACCTAGGATACACTAGCCTGCTGACCTTCTGTAGCTTTCTCACACTACTAAACTTAATTAATTTACCTGCTTCTTTCTCCCTTACTACTGATTGTCTTCCTTGGCTGTCCCCTCTCTTGTCTCTGCCCGCTCCGTTCGCCCTACGGGCTCACTCCGCTCCCCTCCCTACCCCCAATTCCCACCCACCCCCAGGGGTCCTACATTTACCTTGCCTCTAGACACACCTCTTACCTCTTCCACCCAATCATACTTAGATCCTCACAACTTGAGTACCACCCTTCACTTAGCCACTCCTACTTACCTACTATAACCATCCCCACCCCTCTCTCTCTAACACATCTAAAATATCACAACCCCTACCTCTGGCCAACACTCACACAGTACTTTCACCTATAACACACCATTTAACTACATTCAAACTTACAACTATTTCATCATGACTACAACTATCCTCCAATCACAACTAAAATTACCTATCTCCTTCTTACTACTATACCTTCTCACTACTACCTATTTCCTAACCTCCTACGAACACACCATAACTATTTCTCTCTCACTTCCCACAAAACATACCAGTACACCTGCAACATCTCCTCCTTTATCCTTCTTTCATACCTCCCCACAATCCATCTACCTATTTGCCAAATACCACAGGCTATTACACAACAAACTACTAAAAACTAAAACAAAGAAAATAATCGATACCTTCCTAAAACATAAACTAAGAAACTATTTTACTCTACTCCATCTACTACTAGATGGTGACATACACCCCAACCCAGGCCCACAAACTACTACTACCAAAACACACAAAGATCATATCAAACCCCTCTCTCTTTCATCTACTACATCATCTAATGTATTATCCTTGGCCCATCTCAACATACGTAGCATCAGTAACAAACTTAGTCAACTCCATGCCCTATTAGAAGTACACAATTTTGATGTTCTATGCTTATCAGAAACTTGGCTAAAACCTTCAATTAAAGACATTGAAATTACCCCACCTGGTTATAACATTGTTAGACTTGATCGCACCTCCAGGAAGGGAGGTGGAGTAGCTATTCTATATAAAACCAACCTGAAGCTTACTCTACTTGACCTTACCCTTACCCAAAACAATAATGCTGAAATAATCTGCTCTAAAATTCAAATTAACACTACTAAAGCAATAAACATTATCTGTGCATACCTCCCCCCTGGAAATAACATCCCTACTTTAGAACAGCTTCTTGAACAACTCTCTAATAACTTCCCTCAGGAAACACTATTCCTTGGGGACTTTAACATTGATTGGAAATCCTGTAACAATGCTAACCCTACCTCCCATATAAACCTTTATGGTTTCAAACAACTAATTGATAGTCCCACTAGAATAAATAAACAGAACAAAAAGAAACCACCTTAGACTGGAGTCTTACAAACTCCAGCCTTCAAACCTACCAAACTGGCATCCTTCCTGATGACCTTAGTGATCACTCCCTCACCTATGTCATTAGAGCTAAAACTAACCTAAGCTTACCTACCTCTCATAGAACACTATATTCAAAAAGAAATTTAATCCTGAACAGTTTCAAACAGAACTTTCACAATACAACTGGACCCTCTAAAACACCTCTCACTTAACAATGCTGTTGAACATTTCAATTCAGCATTCCTTGCAATCTTAAACCAACATGCCCCAAGTCGTACCATTAGAACAAAGACCAAAACAGCACCCTGGCTAACCTCTAATACTAAACAAAATTTATACTCAGAAATAAATTCTGGAAAAAATGGCGTTCCTCTAGAAACCCAACAGATCATCAAACCTTCAGAGAGCTCAGAAACAAGACCAAAAAAGCCATCCTTTCAGATAAAAAGAATTATTACTTTGAACTCCAGCAATCCACCAAAAAGAACCAAAAAAGTTCTGGTCCACTATCAATAATCTACTTACCCCAGGCAAAGTAGTAACACCCAACCCACAGAATTTAGACCCTGATAATCCCTCTTTAATAGCCAACAACTTCAATACCTTCTTTACTACTTCCATACAAAGTCTAGCTAATCACTTATCTCCTGATGCTTCTCAACTGCTTTTAAATAACATCAACAACTCCCTTCTTCCCCTTCAACTTCAACCCATACCCACCTCCTACATACAATCTCTTTTACAAAAACTTAAACCCACTACCCCTCAGCAGATAAGCTTCCTGCTGAACTCCTTCAAGTAGCAGCTAAAGCTATTGCCTACCCTGTTTCTATCCTAATAAACAGATCCATAAAGAAAGTACTTTCCCAGCAATCTGGAAAATATCACACATCATACCCTTACACAAAGGAGGCAAATCCACTGACCTTTCAAACTTTCGCCCTATAGCACTATTATCTCCACTAGCTAAAATCATGGAAAAATGTATACATAAACAACTACTTAACCATCTCCTTCATAACAACCTACTAGCTAATACTCAACATGGATTTAGACCTGCACATAGTACTACCACTGCACTACTTTCTTTTACCAACACCATCAACTGTAACCGTAACAACAATAAACTAACCTCTTCTCTTTTCCTAGACCTGTCTAAAGCCTTTGATATGGTCAACCATACACTTCTTTTACACATATTAAAATCCCTTGCCCTGGATTTCTCTTCCCTAACCTGGTTTTCATCCTATCTTGAAAATCGACAACAAGCAGTGCTATGGAAAAACTCTCTATCTGCTCTACTACCTGTCTCTTTAGGAGTACCTCAAGGATCTATACTAGGCCCACTCTTATTCTCTATCTTTATTAACGATCTCCAATCATCTATCCAAAACACTACCTGTATACAATATGCAGATGACTCTACCATCATTTGCACAGCTTCCACTCAAACTGAACTCCATTCACTGACACAATCTACCTTTTCTACCGTTGAACAGTGGTTCTCAAAAAGATGTCTTCTCCTCAACCCCAAGAAAACAAAACTATTACTATTCTCACCTACCCACAAATCTTCTCAACTAAACTTCACTATTACTGCAAGTGATCATTCCCTCATCTCCCCCGACTCTTCTACCAAACTGCTTGGTGTTACTATTGATAATAATCTTAGCTATGATTTTCATATCAATAACACTATAAAAGCAGTTAATAAAAAGATTGGTTCACTGTATAGAATTAAACCCTTCCTTACACCAGAAGCACGAACCACCTTAGCACAATCACATCTTATCTCAACCCTACTATATGCCTCCTCTATTTACACCAATCTCTCTAAAAGCAATCTTAAGAAACTGACTACATCCTACCATAATATAGCTCGTTTTGCCACAGCATCCCAGTATAGAACCCACCATTGTCTAAACTTAAAACACTTACACTGGTTGGAACTTCCTAACAAACTTATCTATCAACAACTCTTAATAACACATAACATTCTATATCAACCAGCAAAGACACCTGCTCTTAGTAACCTCTTGACCCCTATAATAACTTGAAACAACTGCGTTCATGAAAAGCTACAAGTCAAAACAACTAGAATTATAAATTCTGCAGGTAACTGCCTTTTCTCTAACTCAGTAGGCAAATTATGGAATAACCTCCCCTCACACATTACCTCTCTAGGCTCCTTTCATCTTTTTAAAAAACAACTTCTTTTACATCTGAACAACTTCTGGCTCTGCTCTTGTACCAACCCAGACTAATCTACTATCTTTATTCTACTATCATATTTCCTCATTTCAAAACTGCAACCTTTCTCAATGATCACTAATAACTCAATGAATGACTGAAAAAAAAAAAAAAAAAAATAGCACTATATGTTTTTTATTACTTGATCTAGACTAATATGTATGCATTAGTGCTCTCTGTCTGTGTCACAGGCATTTATTGTATATGTTTCTTTTCTATAACCTTGCTTTAATCTGAGGAGCTTTTCTCCCCGGGCCTCCACTGAAAATGGAAATTATCCAGCTGGACTAGCCCGGTCAACAAATGTAAAATAAAATAAAATAAAACATAAATGTAGGTTCTTGTATTTTTTATGATACCATAGTCAACTCAAAACATATAACCATCAGACTCATCCACTACATTACAATAAATATTTCGCTGATGCTGCTCATCACAGCCAATCAGCCGACATATCCCCTAGAATTTATAAAATATTAATGCACAAGTGATCCCTGCCACACAAGCACGGTGCATGTACTAAAACAGTAATATATTTCTCTCACTGATTTTAATGGTACGTCTGATCCAAAAACTGATGTCACAATACTATAAAGTGTCAAGTTTAAATTCTCTACAGATATGACTGTTAAGACACCACTTGCTGGTGAACAGTACATAGCTCCAATGCTGGAGCACCATCAGATCACAAAATATAAACAACAAAGCATACAATATTCATTACTTTAAGTGTATATATAGTCGATGTAATCATCACATTAATCCATTACGTACCCCTAACCACATATGCCTTTCATCATCTGCTTTATCGAGGAAAACTACCTAGGTCTACTACATTATTTTATTATATGACAATAGATATGTTGTGGTTTAATACAAAATAAAGTTTGTTTCATGCAAACACAATCCAACTATACCACATCAACGCATATCGATCTAACAATGCCAGTCAATATCATGTACGTAGATGGTCTGTGCATGAATACCAAATGGGGCAGCCCCTTTTATCATTTTTAACCTATATCAGGCCTATTTAAGTTGGAATTTAAAACCATATGAATAATTTGATAACATAATTAAACTGATTAATGTGTCAATGTATAAATTATTCAAAGTTATTGCATTTATACTTATTCATATGATGTTATTCCCAACTGATTTTAATAATATTTTCTACAATCACATTACTTAAAGAGATATAAAAAATTCATGGGGTATTTGATATAATATAATTACTTTATAGTTAAACGTCTGGTTTATAGTTAAACATCCGGCTCTAAGGATAGGCTTAATAGAGGCTCTTTCATTTAGGCTCTTGCCTTTATCTGCCCTTAATCTTATAATCCAATTAACTTCCTTCCTTTCAGTGCTATTACGAATATTCCCCTCTCTTATTATAGGGACTATATAATCTATGACCATAAATTGAAAAACATGTTCTGGTCCTTGTGTCGTGATGTGTTTTGCAAGGGCATTAACAGTATAACCCATCCTTATGGCATACAGATGTTCTCTTATTCTAGTCCGGAGCATCCTATTGGTTTTTCCGACATAGAAAGATCGACAATTCTGACAGACAGCTAAATATACTACGTGGTCAGTGCCACAATTAGCAGACACATGAAATTGATAATATCGTCCTGTATCTGGGTGTATATAGCTGTTTCCTGTTTCAATGTATATACAAAAATTACATTTCCCACAGCAGTATGTACCAATATGAATTTGATTATTAACATTAACTACAGGATGGCATAAAAGCCTTTTAAGGTTAGGTTTATTCTTATATTGGAACGTTGGTTTCTCACCTACTATATTCCTTAATTCTTCATCACTTACAAGTATACGCCAATGACTCTTAATTGTGTCCATTATATCTTTGTTCTCATTCGTATAATACATAGGTATTTTTAACTGTAATCTAGTATCTTTCTTTTGATTTGGGCAATATACTTGATCTGAGAAGTATGGAGTTGCTCTATTTTGCCTCAGTTGATCAATATTTTGTAATCCTATTTCTATTTCTTTATACCCTCGTTTAAGGAGACTGTGTTTGAACATATTAATCTCCATGGCCTCATCTTTATCTAAGTTATAAAAAGTATTATTTGCTGGCAGAGAATTAAACACTTCCTTTTCACAAAGTTTAACAAAAGTATCAACCATAGGTGGCAACTGAGGATTATATAAGCTAGAACGTTTCAGAGAATTGGCTGCAGAAGCTCCCTCATTTGAAAATGCAAGTTTAAGTGCCACATGTTTGTTATATGGATCTGACGAAGCACTTTGTGCCGAATTTTTAATAAACTATGTATGCTTTTAGCTGTGGTTGATGGTCGCTTGGAGTTTTTGGATGTTATGTAGTCCTGTATCACCTTCATTTTTACATATGGGTTTGGAGCCGATCCTCAGCTCTGACTCAGCCGATTACAAAGCTCAAAGTCTCTCAGTTGGCTCGTGGCAAGGTAGGTATCCCATAGTGGACTAGTAAGAATCCCCAGAACTCGTTTGCAGCGTCTGCGAGTTCAGAAGTGCTCTCTTTCTTGGCCATGGCTAAGTTGGACTTTTCTTCATTATTATTGTTCATAGTGATATTTTTATCATAATAGTATTAGCTTAGTTTATATAGCTTGTAAAACAAGCGAAGTAAGCAGACCAAAACTCCAAGCCAAGTCAGGTTAACGTATCTTTTAATAAAAGCGTTTTCGCTCCTAGCCAAAACCAGGAGCTTCCTCAGACAGTGTAAAAAGAGCGCCAAATCACTTTTAAACACATCTATGTGATGTCATATCCTGCGCAAATACCCCATTAAACATAGTTTAAAAACTTCAATTTTTAAAAATGAAAAAATAATACAAAACAATTTTATTACCAAATCGTTTAACCATATGTTTACACCCCTAACAGGGTCTTTGTGTAATTGATGTTGGAAAAACCACAGTTGAGTATTAACTCTTCTTAAATTTATACTTACATGAAGAACAAAGTATCCCAAGTAATCAGATGCTACGGTATTAAAACAACTAATTTCCTTATAAACAATTCAAACACTTTATATATAAAAGCCCATACTCAAAAAAAAGGAATGGGTTAATTTTATAACTTGAAAGTAAAATAGGTACCCCTAACACAAGTATATAATTGTATGACATGTCCCCCAAAAAAAGAGAATTTTGATGTATATAAATCACAGGATGATTTTCCACAAAAATGGAAATAAAATAAATGAGATGAAATTTCCTGTGTATTGTGGGGTTACTTTTATCGAGGGGTGGTGTCAATTCCTAAGATAACTTTTATATTTTAAAATGATAGATATATTGCACAGGTCATTTAAACCAGGTGGGGAAAAGGCGTTTAATAATAGTTGCCATTCTAATTCTTTTAATTCAAGGAGTAATGATTGAGGGCCCCCCCTAACCCCCACTTTTACTCCATCAATTCCCATAAAGGAAAAACTATGTCCTATGTTGTCTAGTACATGTTTTGAAAGGGCATTATCGGTTTTCTTATTTTTTATGGCATAATTATGTTGGTAAACACGGTCCCGCAGTTTGCGGTCCGTTTTTCCAACATAAAATGCCGGACAACAGTTACAAAACGCAATGTAGATGAGAGACTTAGAATCACAAAAAAAATTTTTGTCTAATATAGTATTTTTCCCCCCTAATCATGAACGAATTCCCCGTTCTTAGGAGCTTGCACCAATTACAGAAGCCACACAAAAATGTGCCAGTCTGTCTAGACATACCAAGAGAGGTGTTTTCATTTTGTAAAAATTCTTTCAAATTCTTACCTCTTTTAAATGTAAAACCAGGAAAAGCACCCAAGATTTCAAAAAGATGGGTATTATTTGTAATAAACTCCCAGTTTTTCTTAACAATACTACACATACTATGGATGTGTTTGTTATAGGTGAGAATGAACCTATTTTTAAAGTCAACAACTGAGCAGTTAAGACTCTGGTCTGTATTCGTATGTTCAATCGGGGATGAGTGTTCTAGTTCCTCACCCAGGTCTATCACCAATTCTAGAGGATTATGGTGATTTCTCTGTGTGGCGCCCTGTAAAAGTGGTTTATAAAACCCACTAATTCTTTTAAAGGTTACTTCATCTATGAGATTATCCAAGAAATCTGTAGGGTAACCTCTATTTTGAAACATGTTTTTGAGGGTACTGCATTCCTCTTCAAAATCAACAAGGGTGCTACACATACGTGTTGCTCTCACTAGTTGACCTTTGAAGATAGACTTCTTCTGATTCAACGGATGGTTACTAGAGAAGTGGAGAAAAGCGTTACAATATGTTTTTTTCCTAAAGATCTTAGAACAAAAACAGTTGTTTTGAATGTCCTTTATAAGTTTCACATCTAAATATT
This sequence comes from Protopterus annectens, assembly GCF_019279795.1. NCBI lineage: Eukaryota > Metazoa > Chordata > Ceratodontiformes > Protopteridae > Protopterus > Protopterus annectens. Next base: position 745,112,403 of record NC_056744.1, read on the forward strand.
CAACTTCTCTCGTTGAAAAATGGTGCGTGAAAGTCAAGAAAGGACATGATTCATTCATGTAATTCACCAAATTAGTTGCCATGTCAGAGTTCCCATCAAGTAAGACAAATGCATCATCAAGGAACCTAGTATAAAATTTTGAGGCCTCTTTAAAAGGGAGATATTCAAAAAGAAAATTCTTTTCCCAATAGGCCACAACTAGGTTCGCCACACTGCCTCCACATGGTGATCCCATCGCAATGCCCCTTTTCTGAATATAATACTCATTATTAAAGATGAAAAAATTAGATGACAAAATGATGTCGAGTAAGGTGGTGACAACGTAAATCTCATCCTTTGAGGCCTTCATATCCAACAACATTAATTCCACCCATTCCACAGCTTCAAGGTGTGGTATAGAGGTGTAGAGGTCCACCACATCAATAGTCAAGAAGTTGTAGGAAGGGCTGAATGGAATACAGTTGATGGCTTTTAAGAAGGACCACGAATCTTTACATATCTGAGGAAGTGTCTTAAGATATTTACATAGGATGTGGTCAACCACCTTTGCACTGGGGTGGGTGATACAACACCTCCCATCCACAAGTGCTCGCATAGGGGGATCCTCTAAGTTTTTATGTATCTTAGGGATACCAAACATGATGGGAACTCTGGGGAAGGATATATTAATATAGTCAAAGGTCTCAATATCTATCTTCCCTTCGATAAATAAGTCTCTTAGGTAGCCTTTTATTTTATTATATTGGCCTGTGGTCTCATTCACAGATGAGTTCTCATAAGCTGGGGACTCCAAAATTTTAAGCATTTTGGAGACATAATCAACTTTGTCTAGAATAACCAGGCCCCCACCTTTATCCGGCTTAATAACTCTGATTGGTGAATTACACAGGTTATTCAAACAGTATCTCTGTTCAGAGGTAATGTTACTATTCACATCAAACCATCCAATATTTTTGAACAAATGTCTAAGATCCAATTCACAAGCATATTCAAATGACTGTAAAGTTGGATGAAGAGGGGGATTGAACACACTTAATAACTTGAAAGGGGGTTTTTCATTACATGTACTCCCATTAAACAGTACTTTCAAATTCAAACCACGTACAAAGCATTTGAGGTCCATAAGAAGTTTAGGCAAACTAATTTTTTGGTCAGGGACGAAGGTTAACCCAAGGGCTAAAAGTTCAATCAAGTCTTGTTCAATTAGAATGTCAGAAAAGTTATAAACAAAAAAGTCACCTTTAATGTTGGACAAAATGGTGGGCTTCTGGGTCACTGAGGTGTTATCAAAAATAGGAGAGGCCTCGTTTAAACTTTCTTCAAGTTCTTTTGTTGTTGAAAGTTCTTCCGTCCTAAAAAAGGTTTAGAATTCCCTTTATAGTTAGGTGGAATGGGTGGAATTAATGTTGTTGGATTGTTGGATATGAAGGCCTCAAAGGATGAGATTTACGTTGTCACCACCTTACTCGACATAATTTTGTCATCTAATTTTTTCATCTTTAATAATGAGTATTATATTCAGAAAAGGGGCATTGCGATGGGATCACCATGTGGAGGCAGTGTGGCGAACCTAGTTGTGGCCTATTGGGAAAAGAATTTTCTTTTTGAATATCTCCCTTTTAAAGAGGCCTCAAAATTTTATACTAGGTTCCTTGATGATGCATTTGTCTTACTTGATGGGAACTCTGACATGGCAACTAATTTGGTGAATTACATGAATGAATCATGTCCTTTCTTGACTTTCACGCACCATTTTTCAACGAGAGAAGTTGAATATTTAGATGTGAAACTTATAAAGGACATTGAAAACAACAGTTTTTGTTCTAAGATCTTTAGGAAAAAAACATATTGTAACGCTTTTCTCCACTTCTCTAGTAACCATCCGTTGAATCAGAAGAAGTCTATCTTCAAAGGTCAACTAGTGAGAGCAACACGTATGTGTAGCACCCTTGTTGATTTTGAAGAGGAATGCAGTACCCTCAAAAACATGTTTCAAAATAGAGGTTACCCTACAGATTTCTTGGATAATCTCATAGATGAAGTAACCTTTAAAAGAATTAGTGGGTTTTATAAACCACTTTTACAGGGCGCCACACAGAGAAATCACCATAATCCTCTAGAATTGGTGATAGACCTGGGTGAGGAACTAGAACACTCATCCCCGATTGAACATACGAATACAGACCAGAGTCTTAACTGCTCAGTTGTTGACTTTAAAAATAGGTTCATTCTCACCTATAACAAACACATCCATAGTATGTGTAGTATTGTTAAGAAAAACTGGGAGTTTATTACAAATAATACCCATCTTTTCGAAATCTTGGGTGCTTTTCCTGGTTTCACATTTAAAAGAGGTAAGAATTTGAAAGAATTTTTACAAAATGAAAACACATCTCTTGGTATGTCTAGACAGACTGGCACATTCTTGTGTGGCTTCTGTAATTGGTGCAAGCTCCTAAGAACGGGGAATTCGTTCATTATTAGGGGTGAAAAATACTATATTAGACAAAAATTTTTTTGTGACTCTAAGTCTCTTATTTACATCGCGTTTTGTAACTGTTGTCCGGCATTTTATGTTGGAAAAACGGACCGCAAACTGCGGGACCGTGTTTACCAACATAATTATGCCATTAAAAATAAGAAAACCGATAATGCCCTTTCAAAACATGTACTAGACAACATAGGACATAGTTTTTCCTTTATGGGAATTGATGGAGTAAAAGTGGGGGTTAGGGGGGGCCCTCAATCATTACTCCTTGAATTAAAAGAATTAGAATGGCAACTATTATTAAACGCCTTTTCCCCACCTGGTTTAAATGACCTGTGCAATATATCTATCATTTTAAAATATAAAAGTTATCTTAGGAATTGACACCACCCCTCGATAAAAGTAACCCCACAATACACAGGAAATTTCATCTCATTTATTTTATTTCCATTTTTGTGGAAAATCATCCTGTGATTTATATACATCAAAATTTTCTTTTTTTGGGGGACATGTCATACAATTATATACTTGTGTTAGGGGTACCTATTTTACTTTCAAGTTATAAAATTAACCCATTCCTTTTTTTTGAGTATGGGCTTTTATATATAAAGTGTTTGAATTGTTTATAAGGAAATTAGTTGTTTTAATACCGTAGCATCTGATTACTTGGGATACTTTGTTCTTCATGTAAGTATAAATTTAAGAAGAGTTAATACTCAACTGTGGTTTTTCCAACATCAATTACACAAACACCCTGTTAGGGGTGTAAACATATGGTTAAACGATTTGGTAATAAAATTGTTTTGTATTATTTTTTCATTTTTAAAAATTGAAGTTTTTAAACTATGTTTAATGGGGTATTTGCGCAGGATATGACATCACATAGATGTGTTTAAAAGTGATTTGGCGCTCTTTTTACACTGTCTGAGGAAGCTCCTGGTTTTGGCTAGGAGCGAAAACGCTTTTATTAAAAGATACGTTAACCTGACTTGGCTTGGAGTTTTGGTCTGCTTACTTCGCTTGCTTTACTGGTTTCTCTCATTTGTTGGTTTCATTAGTTTATATAGCTTAGTCGTAGTTATTATAGATAGGAATAGTAGTGTGTTTTTTTCAATTTGTGAAGTTGTTTTTGAGAACTTGTTGGCCATTGCTTCCACAGGCCCGTTTTGTTCCCTGAGTGGTATCCCTTTCTTGTGTGCTAGTTTTTGCTATATTTACTCTTCTTAGTGCAGGTCCGTGTTTGAGTTAGGACCTATTCTAATATTGTATTTTCACTAGAATAGTACTATAATTGATAGCTGTGTGCAGTGTCTTCACTAACTCTTATTAGCGTGTTGAAGTTTTGCAATTTTTGGTAGCTTTTTTCTTGACTTAGCTTCTCCTCTATTTATGGCTAGGTCCATTTAAGTTACAGGATCTAGTCCTCTATTAACCTTTTCTGGTGTTGTTTCCTCAGCAGGGCTAGGCCCGTTTGAGTTAGAGGACCTAGTCCTCTGTTTTTCTCATCTTTGTGTGTTGTTCTTGACAGGGCTAGACCAGTTTAAGTAAGAGGACCTAATCCTCTGTTGTTTTTCCTTGTGTGCAGTATTCTTGTAGGGCTAGGCCCGTTTAAGTTAGAGTACCTTGCCTTCTCTTTCTGCCTTTCCCTCATGTTTCTGTTTGAGTAAACATGTCTAAGGAGTCTAAAGATCATAAACCTTCGGGTTTTAAAAAGTGTCTCAAATGCTCTCAAAAAATGTCAATAACTGACTGACATAGTAATTGTGTTTACTCTGTCAGTGCCATACATCTTCAGGAAACATCTTCTTTCTGTCACTCTTTCAGTTCTCGAGTTCTCCAGGAAAGGAAGAACAAACTGATCCTGAAAGGTTTCCTTAAGCCTTCCTTTGAGGTGGATTTAGCCAGCTCTTCATCCTCAGATTCCAGATCTCCTTCTTCAAAAAAGAATAGGTCAAGTTGGCCAAGAGACATTCTCCCACACGTACTATTTTATCTGGACCTCCTCAGAAAATCACAAAATTGTATAAACCTTCCACCTCTTCAGCTCTACTGTCCTCAGAGACAGTTGAGGTTATTGATATCGACACTCCAGTGTTGGCCCCAAGTTTTTCAGAGCAGACTACTGAACATTTACCTCAGAGGCAGTCTAGAGAGTTAATGCCGGTCTCCCAACTCTCAGATCTCACATTTTGCAGAGATCTAAGTCACCTACCTTATCTTCCAGATCCTCGCAAAAGTCTTTCTGAAGATGATGTAGAGAGAGTAGTGCTTAGACTCTTGAAGTCATCGGCGCTAGCTAATTTGTTGCTGGCTCCAACCCAATCGGTTCCAGAGCCGTCTAAGGCCATACTCCCTTTTGCCGTTCCTCCTCCGAGCCATGTGGTCCTTCAGAGCCAGAGCTATCGGTGCCACTTGTTGTGGAACCCTCGGTTCCAGCACCTCTTGTGTCTGTCTCAGAGCTGAGTTCCGCTCCGACACCTTTGGCGCCGTCCTTTGTGTCTAGGAGGTGAAGCTCACCAGCCGGCCCAGGGATGCTTGGACCCAGACTTCTTCGGTTCTGAGCCCTACTTCTTGGTGCATCGACTAGGCTGAGCTCGGATCCTACATCCGTCTCGGAGCCGATCGCTTTGGAGCTGAGGGCTACTTCTGTTTCCTCTGAACTGGGACTGTCCTCGGAGCCAGAGAGATCTGTATTTGAGATGATGAGCGTGCTGTCTAGGTCTTCAGCTCTGCACAAGGGTACTGATGCTCTTCCCCCTCAAGCTCCACTCTCTGTCTCAGCACCATCTCTCTATCTCTCTCTCTTGGCAGCAGAGACCCGCAGCCCCAGGAGCCCCCATTAGGTGGCCCCCAGTCTTCTGAGACCTCCCCAGAATACCCTCCTGAGGAGCCCCCTTGGAAGAGAACTTGCAAGAAGAAACATGTAGACTCTCCTGATGAGTCCATCACCTCTCACACTGACCTCGAGGAGTCAGAAGGGTCCCCTCTGATGATATCTCCTTTGTAGATATCTTAGAGATCCTGAAACAGAGAGGTGGTTGGCCCACTGTCACTCGTTCTGATGAGGAGTCAGTGTACCTGAAGGATTTCAGGTCTCAACCTTCAGCATCTTGGGTATCTCCATCTTTCGATGGGCTCTTGGACCTAGTTAGTCGAAAGGTGTGGGAAACTCCTGATTCCGCAGAACCAGCCCCAGAGGGTCCAACAAATTTTTTTCAGCCCCCAAAGAGAAAGACTTTCTGACTAAAGGTGTGCCTGTAGATGCCATGGTGGTGGCGACAGCCACAAAGAATTAAAGAGCGGAGACTTCATCTGTCCATCCACCAAACAAGGAGTCTCGAACGATGGATAGATACAGGAAGCGTATCTTCTCTTCAGCGGCATTTACACTCAAATCGCTGAATTACCTCACCCATTTTACAGGCTTCAAAGAGATCTCCTAAATGAGCTAGGAGATGCTCTCCAAGGTAAATTAGCTGAAGGAGTCCCTGAGAATCTTACTGCTCAGTTGTCCACATTAAACTCCATTGTTAACTCCTCCATGAGGCTGATATCCTATGCAGCAGATGGAGTGAGTAGGACAGCGGGTTCAGGAGTTTCATTTAGGAGACACTCCTGGATACATTTATGTAACTTTGTGGAGCCCTTCAAATCTACTTTTATCAATGCCACCTTTGACGGTTCCTCTCTGTTTGGGCCAAAGGTAAAAGATACACTCACCAGTTGCGAGCAGGAAGGGAAAACTCTCTCTGCCGTGGGAGTATGTTTTTCCATCCCTTCTAGACCATTCCCTAAAGGTCAGAGAGGTGGGAAAATGTGGTTCAAGAAATCTCAGATATTTTTCCCAGATGCACAGGGTGATTCCTCCTTCAGAGGCAGAGGTAGAGGAGGAGGAAGTAATGGTAGACATCGTCCTAGAGGCAGGGGGGGCCCCACAAAACCAGGGTGGCCACGATTCTTTTCGTGGACATCCCTATCTCAGCACTCCTGAAGTGGGGCCCGACTGCACTTCTCTGGACCCAGTCAGGAGTCGCTTATCTTTGTATCCAGAAGCCTGGCATGACATCACAAGTGGGTACAAACAATAATTACCAGAGGATACTCCATACCCTTTTCTTTCCCACCCCATACCACCAAGAAAATCCCAGATGTTCCACCCAATCACAGGGATCAAGCAACCATAGAAGTTCAAAAGTTGCTTCAAAAGAGAGTCATCCAAACTGTCCCTGCAGACCAGATAGGATTCAAAACGAATCAGTAAAGAAGTCCAAGTTCTGAATGGTAACACTGCAATCTATACTCCCTCTGTTAGGGAAAGACAATTGGATGTGCTCCATAGACCTCCAAGATGTGTACTACCACATAAAAATGGACAGAGCATCAAGGAGTCAGTCATGCTTCTGGCTGGGAGCCAGTTATTACCAGTTTCGTGCTCTGCCCTTCGGTCTCACCACAGCCCCCAGGGTGTTGACCAAATGCATGGTGTAGTGACAGATCTCTTGAGACGTCTTGGATTCCAAGTGTTTCCTTATCTGGACGACTGGCTCCTGAATACCACCACCAGGCACCTACTTCTACAAGCCATGGATTCACCCATCCAGCTCTGCACTCAGCTAGGGATTGTGATAAACTGGGAAAAGTCTGCATTGTCGCCCTCTCAAAATGTGACTTTTATAGATGCAGAAATAGACACAGTTGCCATAATGGCTCATCTTCCTGCAGACAGAATACAAAATCTGAGAAAACAGATATACAGTCTACTTCCTCAACAAAGAGTCAAAGCCAAGACAGTGCTGAAACTTTTAGGAACCGTGGCCTCTACTATAACTCTAGTTCCACTAGCCATACTACATATGAGAATCCTTCAGTGGCTACTCTTTTCCCAGTGGTCTCTTCAACAACTGCCTCTGTCTCATCCAATTCTGATAACAAAATCTTGCAAAAAAGACCTTCGTTGGTGGATTCAGCCCAATCGAATAACGATAGGAACACCTTTCATTCCTTGCCAACCCGTTGCTAGTTTGACCACGGATGCCTCCCAGATAGGGGGGGGGGGCATTATCTAGGCAGGACTGTCCAAGGCACATGGCAAGATCACGAGGCTCACTTGCATATCAGTGTCCTAGAGATGAGAGCAGTGCTACTAGCGTTGCAAGCACTTCACAACTTTCTTCCTCCAGGGATGATAGCAATCCAATCAGACAATATGTCAGTGGTATGGTATATAAATAAACAAGGAGGAACCAGATCCTACTCCCTATATTAAGAGGCTCTTCGTTTTTGGCAGTGGGCGATTTCTTCCCAACACTTTCTAGTTGCAATGCATATCCCGGGAACAACCAATGTGATTGCCTTGCTGAGCTTGTCGACCATCTTGATGCCTCACGAGTGGTCTCTGAATCAGAAAGTCACGGAACAGATTTTTCGCAAATGGGGACAGCCTTGCTGCAATCTGTTTGCCAGTCCAGTCAACGCCAAAAGCAGCAACTACTTCTCCCTTATCCCTCCCCCTTCCTGGAGAGACACTGAGAGATGCACTTGTTCACAATTGGCCCCTAGAAATTCTTTATGTATTCCCTCCCTTTCCGCTGATATCGAAAGTGATCCAGAAAGCAAAGACCTTGGGAAGCAGAATGATTCTTATCACTCCTTAATGGCCTCGTCAGATTTGGTTCCCCTTTCTCAGGCCTCACCTTTTGGATGATCCATGGACTCTGGACCCAGTACCAGACCTTCTGACACACATGTCAGGCACCTTCCACCCCTGCCTCCACACCCTCAACTTGACAGCATGGCTGCTCCACTTCCATCCCTAGTCAGGCTTCATGATTTCTCACCTGCAGTTACTCATATCCTCACGTCTTCCCACAAGCCTTCTACAAGAAAATGATATGCTAGCAAATGGAAAGATTTTCTATCTGGGCAAAAAATAGAAACATAGATCCTTACACAGCCTCCATTTCTTTAGTGTTAGAATTCCTAACTGAACTCTTTCATCAAGGATCAGCTGCTGCTACAATCAAAGTTCAATTGGCAGCGATCTCCAATTTTCATCTGGGACAACATGAGCCTAATCTTATGGCTCACAGATTGTGTAAATCTTTCCTAAAGGCGCTACTTTGCTGAGACCTCCTTTCAGGAACCTATATCTCCTTGGGATCTAAATTTCATTCTGTCCAAACTTACTTCCCCGCCTTTTGAACCACACATACTTGTGAATTAAAGTTCCTTTCATGGAAGACCATTTTTCTAGTAGCTGCTACATCCGCCAGAAGTGTGTCAGACTTAAAAGCACTGTCAGTCAAACCTCCTTACTTGATCTTTCATAGAGACAGAGTTTCCCTTCGTACAAATCCATCCTTCATCCTCAAGGTTTGCTCTCAATCTAATTTGAATCAAACTATCGAACTGCCAATCTTTTTTCCTAAACATTCAAACAGTGCAGAATATAAGTTTCATCAACTTGATGTTCACAGACAGTTAAGGTTCTATCTACATAGAACCAAGAAGCTTAGAAGATCAGACCAATTGTTTGTATCTTTTTCTGAGATAAGAAAAGGTATGCCAGTGTAGATTACATTATCAAATTGGATCTCAAATTGTATTTTGTTTATTTACTTTTCCAATGGCAAGGAACTCACATTTAAAATTAAAGCTCATTTTACCAGATCTGTATCCACATCTGTTGCTTTTCAAGCCAGAGTCCCAATTGACAGTATATGTGCAGAAGCAACTTGGGCTACCCCTCATACTTTTATTACCCCCCACACCCCCCTATGTGGGGTACTGTGCCCTCCACACTTCCCAACTAAATATACCAACTTCGAGATCATACTACCGCGGAGGTAAGGGGCAAAGGTCAAAATGCTGGCCAAACGGTTACTTGCCTGCAGTGAAATGTCGGTGTTCAAGCAGTCAGTCTTCTGGAGTTTCATTTTTTTCGTCTCGGTCTTTTGAAAGTCGAGTAAGTGGGCTTTTGGGTTTTATGCCTGACAAGCTCCTTGTATATAGATTCATTTGTGTATGCGTCTTATTTAAGTGAGGAGGCCATCCAAGTCCAGATTGCAGAATTATGCTTACAGAAACATAGTAGACAGTATAATCTCATTCATACAAATAAACTTTCAAAACACAGTTAAGGTGTCTTAGCCCTCCTATCTATAATTCATATCAGTTCCACCATTTATAATTATGCGTAAAGTGTTATAAGTGATATTTAATGTAATGTGAAATGGAACAACAATAAAAACGTGTGTAATCACTTTTGTTAGAACCCAGGACCATGTGTATGGCAGCCCTACACATACACCTGTTGCCACAGGAATAGTGCAATAGCATGTGTATATTTTCCTGTTCATTACTATAAACTGGACTCTCACAACAGTAAAAACAGTAAAAATAGCACTTCCTGCATTAGAACCCAAAACCATCTGTATTACAGCCCTACACTTAGATAACCATTTTTGTGTCAGCAGGTGTAACAGTTGCATAATTCCCTCCATATTCATTCTTATGTTCTGTGTGCTGACCACTGCACAACCCTACTTAGTAGGTTTGCAGAGTGGTCAACAGAATTAATGGAATGTATCCATTTTAAATTGTTGACTGTCAGCATCTTTTCTGCAGTTGTTCGATGGCTGCAGGTGTTGGGGAAGCTTGCTTACCACTTCACAATGTTGCTTAGTGGTGTTGAGTGATGGAAAGCAAAAAATGCAACAGTGTATACTTTTTGACCTTTACATTGTCTACGCCCTGTCTGCAGATGTTCTGTCTGCTTTCTGTGTGGGCCAGTAGTCCAGGTTTGCGCACTGTTAAGCATCATGCAAATGAGATAAGCTCAGCTTAAACGTGACATTCACTGTGTTTCTCCATTTCTTTTGTTTGCTCTAAGTTGCACACCATGCAAACACTGGCATTAAAAAAAATAAAAAAGGGAATAGTAGGTGAAATAAAGAAAATAAATCTATTAAATAAACAACACTACAAAATATATGTTGGTACACATGAAATATTTTTACACAGGTCTGGATTTGAACTTTCATGCCAATGGACCTTCAAAACACAAGTAGGGTGTCTTATCCTTCTTTGCCACACAAATAGCTTTGCAGCAGAGAATTAAAATCATTGTGTATACAACCAACTGCAACATTATCCACAGTAGTTAACAAAACATATGATAACTGTTTGTACATGTATTAATTGCAGAAGTCGTGCACTGAGTGATCACACAACCATTTCTAAGTATTGCTTGCATAAATGCAGCTCTGTCTTATCTCTCTGTGTTTGTTTTTTTTCCCAAACACCTGTATTGAATTATTACTTTTGACATACACAAATTTACATTGAGACAAAAGTAATCAGAGTATATTAAGATAACAAGCATTATATTTCATGTATATTGCTACACATCATATAACCTAAGCAACATTACTTAAATTATTTAATTCCTGCTTTTTTTTTTAAACAAGAAACATCTTTAGTAAACCATCACTTACTACATAGGTAATCATACATATGTATAAATGAAAACAAACCACACCAACTCAATAGGTTCATAGGTTCATACTAGGCTATCTGCCCAAGGGCATTTATAAGCCTAGCCCAGAGTTTTGTGGCTTTTTCCACCCCTTTAGTTTGAAGAAAACTATGCCCATTATTTTGCTGTGCCTCTGTCAAGCAGTGACACTGAGGTAATCCCTGGGATATATCTTCGATCTCCCATCCATTGGTCAAGATTTCTCTTGAACAAATCCAGCGAGGTGCTCTGCCTCACGTGTACCGGGATTTTGTTCCACAGCATAGGGAGTCTCTGGGTGATGAATCTGTCCCTCCAGCACGTCCTATTAATAACCGTGTCAAGGTTTAAGTCTCCCGCCCTTGTAGTTCTGAGGGATAATCTTTGTTGCAAGCACCCAGTCTTTCTCACTCAAATATTACATAGCTCATTTAAGTCCTGCTGCCTTTTAAACCTCATTCCTCCCTTGTATCTCCCTCATCAGACCAAACTGCTCACTCAGCATCTCTGACAGTGCATCTCGCAGGGAATCCTTAAAGTCCGCCAACTCTCCACACTCCCAGAAAATATGTTTCCAATTACTTCTTTCTTCCCCTTCACACATCCATCATTTGCTGTCTTCCTGAGGAAAAATTCTGTGGAGTCTACTTGGGGTATAAAAATATTTATGTAAACATTTCCAGGCAAAAATCCTAAATCTTCTAGATTTTGTTGCATATTTAGAGACATATTTTATATATATATATATATATATATATATATATATATATATATATATACATATATATATATATATATATATATATATATACTCCCATTGTTTCTTTGTGAATTGCTTATCCAGGTTCTCTTCCCAATCCTTTATAACCTCCTCTGAGTGATTGTTATAGTTATCCTGCAATTTTTATATGCTGTACTAATTATTCCTTTTTTGATGGTAGCTTCTGTTCTAGATTCTATTAAAGCTTTAACAGTGCTGGTCTTTCGTTTAGGAATCCCACTTATTTCTCTTTGTCTATACTCTGATATCAATCACTGATAGGGAAGGCAATCTCTAACCTGCAGCCCAGATAAATTCTTGGTGTCTTCTAATTATGTCATCTTTTCCTCAGAAGTTATTTGCTCCCACTACCTTGGTTCCTTTGCCAGTTTTCTCCAATAAATTCCAGTTCTCTCTTGCCTGTAGTCTGTATCCCTAATTGTAGTCATCCCTATCAGCAACTCCATTCCCGTGTTGGTTTCATTCTTAGAATACTTTCTGCTACTTTATGGATATAATATTCTGTATGATTATTGTTATTCTCCTTAAAGTCCTGCATCCACAATCCCACTTTCTTTATGTTTTGAGCTTCCTCCCTGTTTCATCATCAGTTTCCACTTGAATTATAGTTTTCTGCTTGTGCTGTGTATAGGAGTCTTAACTGTGTAGCTCTGAAATACCCCTTCAAACTGGGTAATCCCAATCCACCCTGTTCTACTGGAAGAATCAGATTATCCCACTTGACTCATGCTGTCTCCCCCACCCAGATGAAGTCCTTCAGCTCTTTATTAATTGCAATCCACAACTTCTCCTCTGGTTGATAAACATATGCCTGACCTGTATCCCTCCATGTTTGTTGTTCATTCTTGTTTTATCTGACAAGTAATCTGAGGCATGAAGTCTGTAAGGCATTCTGTATCATTATCTTTAAGGGTCTATATTATAACTTCGAAGATGTAAAACTTCAAAAGTTATAATATCGAACCCACTACATCGAAGGACGAAAATACCGAAGCCCCAGAACATCAAAATCTTACGTAGGGCAAGATTTCAGTGGGCCGTTCCATGGCTTCGCTATTTCCTCCACTGTGGTGCGAGAGTTACGGACCTTAGGGTTAGGGTGCAGGTTAAGGTAAGTGGATAGTTAGTAATGTATGTATGGTGTAGTGTAGGGTTGGGTTTTGTTAACTGTATGTGTGTGTATTAATTATTTTGTGTATAGTTTCATAGAGTATGTGTGCGATAGTTACAGACCTTAGGGTTAGAGTGTGGGTTAAGGTAAGTGGATAGTTAGTAATCTATGTATAGTTTAGTGTAGGGGCTGGGTTTTGTTAACTGTATGTGTGTGGTTTATTTATTTTGGTGTGCTTGTGTTGTGTGTATGTTTCTCAGAACAGCAAATTGTTTCCCTGGGGAAAAAATTCACTATTCTGAGCATTCAGTCTTATCATAATTCAAACTTCCAAGTTCGAACTTATGGTGTTTGATATTTTGGAATTTCGAATATATGATATAGACCCGTCCTTAAAATGTGTGAGGATGTTAAATGTCAGTAATATACAGTTGTCAAGAAATGAAGGGGAGGTTGTATGTTACTGAACAGAAACTGAAATCTGTGCTGTTACATACATTTAAAACCTTGATACAATTACATCTACACTTTGTAAGCCTAACCTGGCTGACACACCCACTGGAGGTGGGGGAGTCAATTTTTTTCTTTTCCCTACCAGTAATCATTGACAGTTGTAATCCATTAGCAAGAAACACAGAGGGAGTGCCTGCACTATGTTTACATTTGCTACATGGAGCCAAGTATTTGGGTTTCAGCAGTACTAACAAGTTCACACCTAATCTCCATCTTCACTGTGCTCACAGCCATGAATCTATACTAGATAAAGGGAACCTGAAGGTTGTTTATGTGGATAACACAGAAAAAATATTACTTCGGGATTTATCTGCACAGAAGACTACTAATCTTGATAAGGATTGCTTGCATTCTTCAGGTACATACTGGATATGCTAAAACTAATATATGCTAATTTATCTGTATGCATTTCTTATAAGTATACTGATAGCGTAGGCATGTTCGCCAGGGCATTTTACTTTCTCAGATTCGCAGTCTTATTAACTGTCACCACAAATATTAATTTTTTTTTTCTCTTTACACTCTTCTATTGCTATTTCTATGAAATGTAAATGTCTTATATTATCAGTGACACAGAGGTGTTAGCCTTCTAGGATGGCCCATACACACTTGTAGGGGAGTGCTGGTCACAGGTAGACTTGACTGGCAATTGCATAATATGGAATGTTCTGTGGTAAATGTGTAGACATGTTTCAAGGACAGTTTATTTGATAGCATTTTTAGCATTTCACTGATGGTTTGTTAGCAAACTGTGTCATTTTTCTGTTGTTTTGGGGGTGGGGGGAGCCAAGTTGTATTTCTTCTTTTGGCACAAACAACATCTGCTATTGTTGCTGTCCTTCTTTGGAGACAACCTGGCTTTGTTTGTGATTGTAATATGTTACAACCACACAATTCTTTTTTATATTTGAATATCTTGACTCTTTTGTGTTTCTCCAGTGGGTAATAGTGAAGTACTACCTTTCATGTGTTATAGCAGGACTTTTATTTATGGGATACTTAAGTATATTATCCTTCTTTTGTGTTTTATGGCACCCAGGCATCCCAATCCCCACACCCACCTTCAGTGACACTGAGAATGAAGTAATTGTGGAAGCATTTAGGCAACATGGTGCCTTTCTATTTGAGAGGGAATGTGGGGATAGTTCTGGCAGAATGAAAATTTGGCAGCAGCTTGTGGCTGATGTGAACACAGTAGGTGGCTAGAGCAGGACATATGATCAGGTGAGCCACACACACACACGCACGTGCGCGCACACACACACACACACACACACACACACACACACACACACACACACACACACACACACACGTGCCCAGCAATAACAGCCACTTTTCTGACTGATTATACGTCACAAGTAGTTGTAATCAAATGAATGAAAAAAAAAACATAGAGTTCAAAGTACTGCAACCTCTAACTGTCCCTGATTTTGCAGTACACCCCTGATTTGCTGCCTTTATTTTCTAGTAAATCACTGTGGAATACAGTTAGCTGATAAAGCTAGACATTACATTTTCATACTGCTTATTCTTCATAAACTTTGTGTTGATGAAAAGCCTCTTTGGATCCAAATTTTATAGAAAAGTTGGTAAGCGCTCTGTCTCTCACTCTCTTTCTTTGTCTGTGTCTCTCTCTCCCCATCTCTTTCTGTCTCTCTCATGCATACATGCACGCACATACTGTTTCACAGATATGATTTTTTTTTCATCCTGCTAAAGGCAGCCGCTTTTTGTTAGATTCAAGTAAACAGCAAGTGTTCATCATATTGATCACTGCTGCAGGAGCTTTAACTATATGGGTTATATCCTGCCAAGGATATAGCAGCTGGCCAGCTTCCAAAGCTTCAGGACACCTTCCACATGCTAAAACTGTCGGGCAACTTGAGCTACTCTGAGTAAAAGACAAATTTGCAAGTGAAGCCCTTCAGTGCTTTACAGCTGCTGAAGAGTACACTTCTGTGTGGTTTTCGAGGATCAATGGCCAACTTGCACTTTCCATTGTTGAGCAGATAAGTTCCTTTGCAGAAAAAAAACCCTTCCATTTTCTTCATTTTGTTGATGTTTTATTGCTTTCCTATTCAGGAAGTTTATTTTAAAGCTAGGAATGTTCTGATTTAATGGACTGTGCACACTACAACTTACCTTTATGTGGAGTAATCATTTCTTTCTGTCAGCTTAAAAGTAGTGTAATGTAACTGAAAAATTTTTACTGTGGAGAAATTGTGTTTATTTTTCTTTTGTGGTGCTGGCATAGCATTTTACGAGCTTTACTGCCACCAAAAAGTACGCTTCTCGGAGGCTTTCGAGGATCGACCATTGGCTTATGCTTTTCTTTGCTGGGCAGGTAAGTTCCCTTTGGAGAAAACACTGTCTTTCCTCTTTCTTCGTTTTGTTGATGTTTTATTACTTTCCTATTTAGGAAAGTTATTTTAAAGCTAGAAGTATTATGCTTTAATGGACTGTCTTGAAATTGTAACCGACTTTTAAACAGAGCCCTCGTTTTTTCTGTCAGTTTGAAAGTAGTGTGTAAGATAACCGAAAAGTTTTTTTTTTCCCATGAAGAAATTCTTTTTCTTTCATGGGTATAGCATAGTGGTTTAAAAAAAAAGATGGGATCCATTTTCAGATTCTGAATCTGAACAGGAAGGTGCAGGGATGGATACAGGGTTTTTCATTTCAGATTCAAAGGAGGCTAAGTTTCTGATTTTCCCTGTGGGGGTTGCCTTTCTCTGAGACTGTTGCTATAATGCACCTGTGTTTTTAGTGGGAGAACACTGAGGTTTCTCAGTCCCTCAGAAAATACTGAGTTGTTGCAAAAGGATTTTCCAAAATCTATACTCATTCCTTCTGTTCTGTTTGCTTTAGAGGATTTGTATGTTACTGCCTGCAGTTTTCCTGATATCAGCCAGCTTCACCTAAAAAGGCAGATAGGATGTATAAAGGTCCTCAGTCTTTTACATTTTTATACACTATTCCCAAAATTGACCCAGCAGTTATAGTTTTACTTGATCTCACTGTTGCTAAGCACTTAGTTAATTCCAGTCCTATCTTGTTGATAATGATGGGATAATTACTGAAATGTATAGGAAAAAAGTGTATAATTCTGCAACTTTGATTTTCAGAATTTTGAATTGTCGGGCTAATATACTAATGTTTCTTCTAACAAATTGCAAAAATATGAGGAATGTCTTATCTGCAGTTTCTGCTTGAGAGGAATTATCTGTTTTAAATAACTTACTTTCTTCTCTTGCACAGGTCACTACTCAGGTTTGTATGACTCTGTTGATACTTCTTCCAGGTCTATAGTGCCACTGGTACTGTCTTCAGGTGGTTTGCATGACTGCATTCTCAGAACCTCCCACTTGTTAAAAATAAGATTTTGAATTCTTCCTTGGACAGAGATGTAATGTTTGGCCCTCTTCTGCAGAGAAAATCAAAAAGTGTGCTGAAAGGGTCAGCTGATCCAGGGAATGTCTAAGATTTTGCAGCCCTCCTTTTACAAATTGTTCAAGGGATTGTTTTTATCTTCTCATCCAGTTTTGGCAAAAAACAGAATAAACAAATATTTAAGAAGAGGCAAGAGGATTCCAAATACAAGTCTCGAACTTCCCAAAACCAGGAAAAGTCCAACAAGTTCTAATGACTATTCAAGAGACTTTGTGACCCATCCCACCCTGTCCATTTTTTTTTCTTCCAGAAAGTCTGAATCTCCATTTTTCTGTTTGGCAGCAGATTGTTTCAGACACATTGGTTCTGAAAATCATACATCAGGATTACCGATAGCAATGGGAAGAAGTTCCTTCTTTCCAGTGGGGGTAATTTCTCATCCTCTATATCAGACT
Source organism: Protopterus annectens (assembly GCF_019279795.1). Classification (NCBI taxonomy): domain Eukaryota; kingdom Metazoa; phylum Chordata; order Ceratodontiformes; family Protopteridae; genus Protopterus; species Protopterus annectens. The sequence goes on from NC_056744.1 coordinate 745,129,656, forward strand.
CTTTTGTTTTCATCTGTTCTTCATTTCATGCTGTCTCAAGGAGTGAAACTTCTCAGGTGGGAAAAGGTTTTTATTCAAGGATGTTCCTAGTGCTGAAGAAAGAAAATGCTTGGAAACCAGTTCTGGATCTTTCTTTCCTAAACCTGTTTGTGGTAGTGCCCAAATTCAAAATGATGTCACTTCACAACCTGTTATTTCTTCCTCTTTCAAGTTTCCTTGTAAGACTAGACTTAAAAGATACTTATCATCACATCCCTCTTCATCCACCCTTTAGACATTTCTTAAGGTTTTGTATGTCTGGATCACATTATCAGTTCTCTGCCTTACCCTTTGGACAATGCACTGCACCAAGATTATTCAGTGTCTAGCTCCAGTTGTAGCCCATTGCAGGGTACAGGTATCCACATTTTTCCATATTTAGATGGCTTGATTATCTTTGCAGATAATTTTTCAAAGTGTTAGGAATCTCTCCCTTTTGACTGAGAGATCTCGTAAACAAGCTGGGTTTCCAAGAGAACATTCAAAAGCCTTTCTTGACTCCTTAACACAAGACTGTGCTCTAGGGATATCAACTAACAAAATCAGCTCAAAGAGCTTTTCTTCCACAGAAAAAAATGGATCTATTTAGGTCTATTTCTAAAGGTTTCCCACTCAGACTTTGGTCACTGCAAGATAATACCTCAGGATTTTGGGTCTCATGGCATCTATGATTCCTGTGATACCCCTGGCAAGACTCCACATGAGAAAGATACAGTGGTATCTGAAATCTCTTTGATCCTAGAAAAGAAATCTTTAGGTGGTGACAACAGATGTTAAATCCTGGCCTCCCCTTCTCCCTCCCTGCTCCAAATCAGTCATTTCCCACAGGTGCTTCAGACTTTGCTTGGGGAGTAATTTCAGTAGGGATAAAGGTGCAGGGGAGTGTGGGACAACAAGGACAGATGCAAGCACATAAATATGAAGGAGATACTTGCCCTGATCCAAGCACTGAACTCATTGAACCTCTTTGGTTCCTGGGACCTCTTTAAGTGGTTACACACAATACCCCAATCGTGGTACATCAACAAGCAAGGGGGAACTAGGTCGTACCCTCTTTGGAGACCAGCCATGTTAGCTTGGGATGTAGCTTCACTGCACAATCTCACTTTACAGGCATTCCTGCATTGTGTAAGAGCAGAATTATGTGGCAGACAAGCTGAGCAGAGCCATGGCAGTCCCTCACAAATGGAAACTAGATCAGGGGATCTTCCAAGATCTGATCCACCTGTGGGGAGTTTCTCAGGTAGACCTCTTTGCTTCTTCTCTGAACAATCAACTGACAAGATTCTGTTCCAGGATTCCATTCAAGAAGGCCTGCAAGACAGACGCCTTTTCTTTTCCTTGTACAGGGATGTTCCTGTATGCTTTTACAGTTTCCACTAATATCCAGGGCACATCCAAAGATTTGGAAGGAATCTGTCAAAATCAATCTGGTGACTCCCTTCTGGCCCAGGCAACACTGGTTCCTCCTCCTTTTGAAAATGGCCAGGGGCATTTATCACAAGCATCCACAGTCTGGATCAACTCACACAATGGCAGGGGTGTTTCATACACCCCAGTATTGGCCATCTTCAGTTAACTGTCTGAATGAAAGCTTCTTCATTCTTTTCAGGCACCTGTTTATTGAAGACGTGCAGTAGGTACTAATGGAGGCAATAAATCATGCTACTAGAAAATCATATATTAACAAATGGAAAAAGTTTTCTAGTTGGTGCCAGTAATATAACCAGCACCCATTCAGGGCTAGTTGTTCTCTGGTTTTACAGTATTTGTGTGGGTTACTATCCTAAGCATTTTCTTATTTCTCTATTAAAGTTCATTTGTCGGTCATTATAGAATGTTTATGCATGGATCCTCCTTTTTTCAATGCAGTTTTATGCCAAAATGTTCTTGAAAGGGGTTTTTCCAATAAAGCTGGTGACCCCTCCTTTGGATCTTAATTTTGTGTTAGAGAAGCCAACATTTGCTCCATTTGAAGCCGCTGGTCTGAATGACTTCAGGTTCTTAACGTGGAATACAGTTTTACTAATTACTCTGATCACTACAATAAGGTTATCTGAGTTGGAAACTTTTATGGTGAGTCAACCCTATCTCATTTTCCATAGGGGCAGGGTTTCTTTGAGAACTAATCCTTCTTTTATGCATAAAGTGATATCCAAGTTTAAGCAAAACTGTCCATCTCCTTGTTTCCTTTGCTGAACCTAGAAATGAGGCAGAAATGATGCTCCATACCTTGGATGTCCATAGACAACTTGGTACTATCTTAACAGAACTAAATCTTTCAGATATTTGGATCAGTTCATTTCTTGTGAAGGTAAGAAGAAGGGATAAACTGTGTAAGACAGACAATTTCCAAATGGTTATCTAAGGCTATTATTACTTTTTGTTATACTCACATAACAAAACTATTCCAGGCAGGATCAAAGGCCACTGTATCAGGCCATTGGCTTCATCTATGGCTTTTCAGAAAGGGTTGGATTCTAGAAGCTGCTACTTGGTCCTGTCCACATACTTTTACAAAGCACTATAAGCTTGATTCTTTCAGTTTGTCCAGCTCAAGCTTTGCTAGAACCATTCTCCAGTGACTTCTGAACTCTTCTCCTTCCACCTCCCAAATGTAGTTAGCTAAAGTAATCTACCCATATTGCTAAGGCTACTGCAGCAATTATCATTATGGTGAATGTAATATAGCTGTGTAAATTGAACTTACCTCAACAGTAGATTTCCTAATGATCGCTGCTGCAGTAGCCAGTCCTTCTTGTTTTTGGTGTTTTTTTTTTTTTTTTTTTTTTTTTTACAAGGGTGTGGACATTTATTTATTTTTTTTGTTCTTAGCATTGTCCTTTTGGGGCTCAGCCTCCCCCTCTCTGCTGGCAGGAAAGCTGTGAAGGGCTTCATGGCCAAACTTGTCTTTTAGTCAGCTCGGCTCGAGCTATCTGACAGTTTGGGTGTATGGAAGGTGCCCTGAAGCTTTGTAAGCTGGCTGGCTATTACATCATGTCAAGGATATAACCCATATGGCTAAGGCTGCTGCAGCAGTGACCATTTAAACATCTACTGTTATCATACATTTAACTTGCACAACTGTATTGTCCTTATAACTGCAAATGCAGTTACTTTTGTTAGCTGAGTTATTATTTTATGCTCATTAAAAGCAAAGCTGTATTTAGCGAGCATACAGAAATTGAGGTGATTTGCCTTTTTTTCTGACTGAGCTTCACGGCAGTTTAATATGATTATGTGAACCAGCAGACTTGTTCTTTTACTGAGCATTACCAGTACATTAACATCCTGTCGGAAAATATTATCCAGTTAGTATGACAATGTACGTTTTTGCCTAATGTCTCTATTTTTTAAATCAAAGCCACAAAGTCACTGGTGGTTTGAGACAGCTATTGTCATGGCATCTTTTAACCTGAATTAGATTTAAAAGTATTTTAAAAAATAGTGATAAGATACAAACAAAACTGTGATTTGTAATAAACTATTGTTATATGCAGCTGTTTTTGACTTGCATTCATATAAAAGGCTATGCCTATGGAAATTTTGAGTATAAATAAATTGAAAACAAATTACCTAATAAAATGTAGTTTGCTTGTTAGGCATTGCCTTTTATTAAAACGGATTAAGAGAATGACCTGATATCCTATCAGGTAGAATTATTCATTCTGTGCTCTTTTCTAAAGCAAACTAGAGGCAACCTCTTTTTATTCCTAAATTTGTCAAAAGGAGAGACTAGAAGGAATGTATGTAGCTCTTTTGTACAAAACCAGTATAAGCATCATGCTTCAGTTGGCAACCATATTTACTCTGGCTTCGTAGGAATTAAACTAATTGTGTTAATTTTTGAGTGTTTGTATTTGTTGTGTGTTTTGTGTGTGTGTGTGTGTGTGTGTGTGTGTGTGTGTGTGTGTGTGTGTGTACATACACACATACACACACATGTATATCAGGTACCCGTTGCATCTGATGTTGTTGGTCCATTTCATTCTTTCCTCAACTGATGGGGTACTCAGCCACTTCTACTAGATCTTTGGATCCAAAACTCTTGACCTCCTCCCTTTACCCATAATGCTTCACCAGCCTAACATATCTCAGATCTCTTTTGCCATTATTCACCTTCAGACGTGGATCATGTGTCCTGTCGCTGTCTAGCTTTTGGAGTTATTGTTGATCTTTTTTTTTTTGAGTTACATCTTAAAAAGTTTATATCTAATCTTACATTCTCCGATCTCCCTTGCCAGTTTTCTAATATCTTTAGCAAAATTTTTGTCTTCTTTTAGCTACCAATTTGTAGGTACTTCTAAAGTGCCATCATTGATATTCCATCATTGATATTCTCTTTTTTCAACTTAAACTTAACTCTTTAGAGCACCCTTTACACTACCATCTTCGGTAGTTCTTTCTATCTGTTTCTTTGCTTTATTCTTCTCCTTAAAAAAAAAAATCTTTATTTACATAGTTGTTAGTTTCTTCCTTTGTAGTTATGACTGACAAGTCTACTAGTTTTAAAAAGTGCATTACCTGTGGGTATAAAATTCCTAACTTTGATGCCCACAGGGAATGTGTATATTGTTTAGGGTTTATATCACATAATCGAACTTCAAAAATATCAAGCATCATAAGCTCGAACTTCAAAGTTCAAAATGTGATAAGATTGAATGCTCAGAATAGCAAATTTTTTCCCAGGGAAAAAAATTGCTGTTCCAAGAAACACACACACAACACAAGCACACCATAAATTAAATAATCCACACACATACACTTTACAAAACCCTACTTCTAACCCTACACTAAACCATACATGCAGTACTACCTATCCACTTACCTTAACCCAATCCCTAACCCTAAGGTCCGTAACTAATGCACACTTACCCTAAGGAGCTATACATAAACAAACTAAATAATACACACACATACACTTTACAAAACCCTACCTGTAACCCTACACTAAACCATATATACAGTACTACCTATCCACTTACCTTAACCCGCTCCCTAACCCTAAGGTCTGTAACTATCGCACCACAGTGGAGGAAATAGCGAAGCAGTCCACCAAAATCTTGCCCTAGGCAAGATTTCAGTGTTCCACGGCTTCACTATTTTCCACTTTCAATGTAGTGGTTTCGATATTGTAGCATTCGAAGTTTTGAGACTTCGATGTTACAATATAAACCCATTGTTTAGGACCCACACACTTGGATGTGGATTTCTCCATTTGCTGTGTATTCAACTCCAGAGCTCTTGCTGACCATAGGAGCAAACTAGTGCTGAAGGGCCTTCTCCCTTCTACCTCTTCTGCTTCCACAACTGGGGCTCAAACCCCCTACAAGAAACCAGACGGGGGAAGCCATTCTCTGCTCCTAAGGATAAATAGTCATGCAAGAGGTCCCTGGATTGCTCTTCTCATTAGCTCCTTCATCTGAGCTTCCTACCAAGATGTTTAAGTCAGATCCGGCAACTTTGGATTTGACTGAGTCTAAATTTGTCTCCCCACTTCGGATACAAACTCTTTCTCTTCTAATGGATCCAGTCACTTCACAGCTCCCTTCACCTTTTTTGGAGGGATCCCCTCACAGGCATTCCATACCTTTGTCCTCCACATCTTCTCTTAGGTCTTCCAGAAGCTTATCTGAAGCTGATGTGGATAGGATGATGAGAAAATTTCTCAGAGTTCAGATCTAGATGGGGGTGCTCCCTGCTCTAACTCCCACCAGATACTCAAGCCAACTTTTGTCCACTTCCCCCTTGGTCTCTACTTCTCCAATCCAACTCATTGTTTTGGAGCCCTCTGATTCAAGACCCCTAGAGGTGTCCTCATTGGATCCGAAGACTGTCTGTCTGTTCTTTGCCTCCAGTAACTTCCCTGAATTACCTGGTCCCAAGGATTCTCAGGCTGAAGCGTCATTGCTGGGTCTGGTGGGTTGGGATTGACTCCGAAGCTCTTGGAGCTGTCTCTCCCCCCTTGGAGCTTTGATGTTGGACAACTTGGGTCTAACTCCTTCCTTGTGTGGAGTGCTTGTGGGGTTACAGGAGCTGACAGTTTGGGAATTACTGGCTCCTTTGCCATTAACTTTTGTTTTCCATAGGTGTTCTGCCTTTGACGATTTGTAGAGGGCTTTCTCTTTTCTTAGAGAAAGAACATCCCTGTCCTTCCTGCATCAGACAAATTTGTGTCCTTCAGTTCTCTGCTCTGAGCCTCGTTCATCCTTTCCACTGGGACAGACAGTGCAATCAAGTCTCTGTTCAGTCTCTCAGGACATCATAATTTATTTTAATACTTCCACAGGCCATCCCACTGAGGAAGTTCCTCGAAAAAGAACATGTAAAAGGAGACACCTAGACTCCCCTCAGGAATCTCTCACAAAGGACACCAATTTTGATAAAGGGGAGGGGTCCCCCAGATCTCCACTTATTCTAGAACTCATGAAACAAAAAGATGGTTGGTCCTCCAATACCCCCTCCCAGAAGGAATTGGTGTTCCTGGAGGATTTCGGATTTGCCCCATCTACTTCTTGGGTGACTCCCCTGGCTGATGAACTCATAAATCTTGTTTCTCACCAGGTGTGGAAGGACACGCGTATTGTAGAACCAATCCCTAATCGATGTGTTAAAATTCTAGCTTCCCCGAAGGACCAGGCACACTGGAACAAAGCAGTCCCAGTTGATCCTATGTTTGTGGAGGCAGCCATCAGTAAAGAGCTTGCAGAGCAGTGTTCTTCTTTCCATCACTATAACAGGGAGTCCAGGGCTTTGTAATGATTAGTAAGTACATGTATGCCTTAGTGACCTTTGCATTCCAGTCGCTGAGTTATCTGGCACATTTTATGAGATCACAAAGAGATTTTACCAAAGAGTTTTCCAAATCTCTTTCTGGGTCCATGTCTGCTGAGGACCAAAATTGATTCTCCTTGCAATTGGCCATCCTGCAGACTAATGCGTCCATGAGGCTGATCCCCCATGCAGTGGAAGGTACCTTATGGGCCGTAGGTTCAGGCATAGCCATTAAGAGACATGCCTGGATGTGACTGTGATTTTGCAGTACCCTTTAAGTCTTTGTTCATAAGTGTGTTCTTTAGTAACTCTTCCTTATTTGATCCCAAGGTAGTGAACATGTGCTCCAGATGTGAGGAAGAGGGAAAGACCATGTCTGCCATGGGTGTATGTTTTTCAACTTCTCAAAGACTTTTCTCAGGGAATCAACAGGGATGTAGAAAAGTGTGGTTTTGCAAATCCCTGGATTCTTTTCAAGACTCATGTGGAGATAGTTCCCCCAGAGGCAGAGGGGGGAATTGAAAAGGAAGATGCCATCTCCATGGCAGAGGTGGCCTGCTGAACCAGGACTTCCTGGATTCCTTGTCGGATAATCCCTACCAGTACTCCTGAAGGGAGGCCCGACTGTTACCCTCTGGAGGCAGTTGTGGAACACTTGTCTCTGCACCAAAGAGCCTGGCTATCTATAACAAAAGATTCCTGGGTGCAAAGAATTATATCCAGAGATTATATAATACCATATGTTATGTGATCCTATCTCGCCTACATTCTGTACTGATGGGCTCGGAGCCGATCCCTCGGCTCCGACTCGGCACGCTATGCTATAGAGCGAGGCCTCTTATTGGCTGAGCTATTTCTTATCCCAGGATGCACCACCACTAATCCCCCAGATCTCGTTTGCCGCTTACAAGCTAAGACGTGGTCTCAACTTGGCTGGGCTAAGTACATCTTTATTTAGGCTTTTCCTGTCAGGAATTTGCTTGTTTTGAACCCAAAAGCTGTTCTAACAGCTATTGTTGTGATATGAGTGTGTATTGGATATTTTTGTTGAGGAATTTGTGTTTTTCATTAAGGGAAGGTTTCCCGTTTTAGTTAGAGGGGCCTTCCCCTTTTGCTATTTGCTATTCTAGCATTTGTTTTGTGGGTCAAGTACCCATTTAAGTTAGAGGGTCTTGACCCTCCTTTTCTGTGTTTTTGTCAACTGTATTGTTGTATAAAAAAAAAAAAAAAAAAAAAAAACTTTATATCTCTTTGAACTTTAAACTGCTAGTTTTTGGTGTATTTTTCTATCTTTAGACATGTCCAAAGAGCCTAGACCCTCCGGGTTTAAAAAGTGCGCGAGGTGTGGTTATAAGATGTCCATAACGGACGACCACTCCTCGTGCGTTTATTGTTTAGGCGCCAAGCACCTACAAGAGTCATGTAGCGTGTGTCACGCCTTTTCATCAAGAGTCCTCCAGGAGAGGAAGAACAAATTAATCCTAAAAGGTTTGATAAAGCCTTCCTTCGAGGAGGCTTTATCTTCATCTTCCTCTCCTTCAAAAAAGAAAAAAGCGTCGGCTCCGACCAGTCTGTCGGAACCGACTGCCAAAAAACCTAGGCAGGCTTCTCCATCAGCTCCACGGACTTCGGAGCCGAGGGCGGAACGGTCTGCCTCGATGCCTCCAGTCTTGACCCCTCTGGTTTCGGAGCCGAGGTCTGGGGCATCGAGAGGCGGGTCACCTTCATCGGCTCCACTGATATTGGAGCCGATGAAGGTTGCCGGCTCAGACTCTTCCCCTTCGGCGCCGAAGTCCTCATCGGCACCGAGGGAAATTGCCTTGAGATCTCCCTCGGAACCGATAATTATAGAATCCATTCGGAGCCGGTCCCCTACTCCTATGGAGCCGATGGAGAAATCGGTTCGGACCCGATCGGTATCGTCCAGATCCTCCAAGATGTCTAATTCGGACATCGACAGGGTGCTCCTAAGACTCTTCCAGTCTCCGGTGTTCCAAAAGTTAGTTTCGGCTCCAGCCCATTCGGCTTCGGAGCCGATGGTCCACCCTGCTACTATGGTTCCTCCTCCAACAGCCTCGGCACCGTTGGAGCCGGTGCTGGTGGAACCGGTGGAGGTTTTAGGGTCGGGCCCGACCCTTACTCCAACTCTGGCTCTTGAGTCGGAGTTCGGTACGCGGACTTCTTCCGTCGGCCCCGGGGGGGATGCTTCGGGACTGATGTTTTCGGTCCCAAGTCTTCCTCTCGGTGCGTCGGCTGCGGGAGTGCCGTCTACCGTCGTGGCCACGGAGGTGGGACCCTCCCAGGATTCTGGTGGTCCCGCCTTCAGGGCTATGAGGAGTGCGTTAGCCAAATCATCTTTGGCTACCTCCACGGTCTCCCCAGCTCCTTCCCTGCGTGCGAGACTGGGTCTTTGGCAGTCCCCCTGTCCTCAGACAGTGGAGCCCGGGGCCTGAGGTTACCCCCACTGGGGTTTCCCCCCCTCCTGGAGGTCCTTCTGAAGCTTCTTCGGAAGAACCCCCCAGGAAAAGATCGTGCAAGAGGAAGCACGTTGACTCCCCTGATGAGTCTCTTACATCAGACACTGATCTCGATGATGCAGAGGGGTCCCCTAAGTCGTCCTCGGATGATGTCTCCTTTGCAGACATCCTGGAAGCCCTTAAACAACGAGGCGGCTGGCAGTCCAAACCCCCTTCTGCTGATGAGTCGGTGTTCCTTAAGGCCTTCGGGGCTCAGCCCTCCACCTCCTGGGTGTCTCCGCCCTTCGACGAGCTCTTGGATTTGATCTGTCGAAGGGCGTGGGAACACCCAGACTCTGTGGAACTGGTGCCTGCTCGTCCTAATAAGTTCCTCTCAGCACCCCCTGAAAAAGAGTTCCTAACTAAAGGTGTGGCTGTAGATGCTTTGGTGGTGGCATCTGCTACCCAGCAAGATGTAGCAGAGGCTTCGACGTCCGTCCATCCTCCTAATAAGGAGTCTAGGAGCATGGATCGGTACGGAAAGTGCACCCTAAGTTCAGCGGCCTTTACATTAAGGTCCTTGAACTACCTTACGCACTTTACCAGATTTCAGAGGGATCTGATTAAAGAACTTTCCGATACCCTCTTGAGTAACCTGCCTGAGGAGCTGGCCCAGACGGTTGGCTCTCAGCTGGCTACACTATTGTTCATTTCAAACTCATCCATGAGGCTCATTTCTTATGCGGCCGAAGGGGCGAGTAGAGCGGCGGGTACAGGCATTGCTCTACGGAGACAAGCCTGGCTCCGCCTGTGTCATTTCGCAGAGGCCTTTAAGTCTTCCTTTGCCGACGCCCCCTTTGATGGGTCCTACCTGTTTGGACCCAAGGTAAAGGACACACTGACCCGCTGCGAGCAGGAGGGTAAGACTTTGACTGCTGTAGGGGCACGATTTTCCACTCCCTTTCAGCCTTATCCCAAGGCTAAAAGAGGAGGGAAAATGTGGTTCCGTAGATCTCAGAAGCCTTACCCCTCTCAGCAGGATGATCCCCCTTCCAGAGGCAGGGGAGGGGGAAATTCTTCCGGAAGACGCCGTCCCAGAGGCGGCAGAGGCCCTCGCAACACTGGAGACCGCGAGTCCTTTCGTGGCTCTTCAGCCTTTCACAGTCCCTGAGAAATTGCCCGACTGTGCAGCTCCGGAGCCAGTCGGGGGTCATTTTTCGAGGCACCTAAAAGCCTGGGAAGGTATCACTCAGAACCGATGGGTGCTTTGAATTATCGCCGGAGGTTACTCCATCCCTTTCTCTCACTCTCCACCTCAGTCCAAAAAAATCCCGGACCCGCCACCCAGTCAACGGGAAACTGCAGCCTCAGAAGTTTCAAAGCTGCTGCAAAAAGGAGTCATCCAACCGGTCCTTGCAGACCAGATCGGATTAGGGACTTACTCAAGATTCTTTTTGGTGCCAAAAAAGACCGGGGACTTGAGACCCATTTTGGATCTCAGCATCCTAAACCGTTCAGTCAAAAAGTCCAAGTTCCGTATGGTCACCCTACAAACCATTCTCCCATTGCTGGAGAAAGGTGTTTGGATGTGCTCCATAGATCTCAAGGATGCTTATTACCATATCATGGTACATCAAGCGTCCAGGAGACATATGCACTTCAGCATAGGAGGCAGTCATTTTCAGTTCCGCACACTGCCCTTTGGTCTCACCACAGCCCCCAGGGTGTTCACCAAATGTTTGGCGGTCGTGACTGCTCACCTGAGAAGTCTAGGATTCCAGGTGTTTCCGTATCTAGACGACTGGCTCCTAACTGCCACCTCCAAGCATCTACTATTGCGGAGCCTACAAGCCATTATATCACTGGGCAATTCCCTTGGAATCACCTTCAATTGGCCAACGTCTGTGTTGCTGCCATCTCAACGCATAAGATTCATAGGGGTAGAGACAGACTCAAACCGAATGTGGGTCTATCTACCTACAGACAGAATACAAACCATACAGGCTCAAGTTCGAGCCTTACTTCCCAGATCCAAAGCCCCAGCCAGAATGGTCCTGCAGCTATTGGGATCCATGTCCGCCACGGTTCTTCTAGTCCCCCTGGCAAGGTTGCACATGAGAATTCTCCAGTGGCTTCTTTCAGCTCAGTGGTCCTTTCAGGAACTTCCTCTCAGTCACCTCATATGGATCACAGAAACCTGCAAATGGGACCTTCGCTGGTGGCTAGTGCCCTCCAATTTGGATCAGGGATGACCCTTTGTTCCACCTCCCCCTGCGGCCACTTTGACCACGGACGCCTCCCAGATGGGGTGGGGGGGCATTCCCTGGGCAGGTCAGTCCAAGGCAAATGGCACCCAGAAGAGACCCTACTTCATATCAACATCCTAGAAATGAGGGCGGTGCTTCTGTCCCTTCAAGCCCTTCACGATTACCTCCCTCAGGGCGTAATTGCCGTTCACTCAGACAACATGTCAGTTGTCTGGTACCTGAACAAACAGGGAGGGACCAGATCCTATCCTCTTTGCAGAGAGGCCATGAGAGTCTGGGAATGGGCAGTGTCAACCAAACGCTTTCTAGTGGCTACTCATATCCCGGGCAAGTCCAGTGTGATAGCCGACAGACTGAGCAGAACCATCCTCTCTCCTCACGAATGGTCTCTGAACATGACAATTGCAAATCAAATTTTCAGCAAATGGGGAGTTCCTTGTTGCGACCTCTTCGCGACTCCACTGAATGCGAAGTGCAAAAAATTCTTCTCCCTAACCCCGGCTCCGGGGAAGAGCCCCATGGACGCACTAGCCCGTCCTTGGCCCACTGGCTTGCTTTATGCCTTCCCCCCAGTTCCTCTCCTTCCCAGGGTGATCCAAAAGGCATCTCTCTTGGGGAGCAAAATGATCTTAGTTGCTCCTTACTGGCCTCGTCAAATATGGTTTCCCTATCTTCGGAAATATGCTCTGGAAGGTCCATGGTTCCTGGATCAGATCCCAGACCTTTTGGTTCATCAGTTGGGACTATTCCACCAGTCCCTACACACCTTAAAATTGACGGCTTGGCTCCTCCTCTTCCGACTATAGTCAGGAGTCATACATTGGATCCAGAAGTTGTACACATCTTATCTTCGGCCCACAAGTCTGCTACAAAGAAATTGTATTCTAGCAAATGGAAAAGATTTGCTATTTGGGCTCAACTCCGGGGCCTGGATCCCATCACTATTCCCGTATCAGAAGTACTAAAATTTTTAACTTCTCTTTTCAATCAAGGCTCTTCAGTCTCTACCATCAAGATTCAATTGGCAGCTATTTCCAATTTTCACGAATCTATAAACCCACCTTTAATGAGCAACAGATTGTGTAAGACCTTCTTGAAAGGTGCTGCGCTTTTAAGACCTCCGATTTCTCATCCTGCTCCTCCATGGGATCTCAATATGGTGTTACGCGCCTTAACTTCCTTCCCCTTCGAACCGGCAGCGATGTGATCTAAAATTTCTATCGTGGAAGACTGCTTTTCTGGTGGCGATTACTTCTGCCAGAAGAGTTTCAGAGCTTCAAGCTTTGTCTGTAAAACCTCCGTACTTGGTTTTTCACAAAGACAGAGTATCTCTCAGGCCAAATCCTTCCTTTGTCCCTAAAGTTTGTTCCAGTTTCTGCCTACAACAATCATTAGAACTTCTAGTCTTCTTTCCGAAATATTCTAACAAAGCAGAATTCATATTCCACACATTAGATGTCCACAGGCAGTTGCGTTTTTATTTAGATAGGACCAAACAAACAAGGAAAACAGATCAGTTGTTTGTATCCTTTGCAGACAATAAATTGGGCAAAGCTGTCACAAAGGTCACTATTGCCAAATGGATCAGGGACTGTATTACTCAAGCTTATTCTTATTCTAACAAAGAGCTTACCACCTTCGTCAAAGCTCATTCTACAAGGGCTATGGCTACTTCGATAGCATTTCATTCTAAGCTTGCCATTAGTGACATTTGTGCTGCGGCTACATGGTCTTCCCCGCACACTTTCATTTCCCACTACAAATTGGATGTGGCATCTAGAGGACGAGCTTCATTTGGTTCCACAGTGCTCAGGAGTGTTTTCCAATGAGCCACCCAGGATTTAGGTGCTAGGGACGCTGTCCCATCAGTACAGAATGTAGGCGAGATAGGATCACATAACATCTTTTAGTTATGTACTTACCATAACTTTAGATGTTTGGGATCCATCTCTACATTCCCAATAACCCACCCTCCTTCCCCCTTCCTTGGAGATCAGAGGATATCAGAAGGTCCGAATCCTGTTGTTTCATCTTGAAACATTTAACAATGTTATATAAACAAGTTGTGCATGTGTGCATGAATGCGGACAAACAAGATCTGGGGGATTAGTGGTGGTGCATCCTGGGATAAGAAATAGCTCAGCCAATAAGAGGCCTCGCTCTATAGCATAGCGTGCCGAGTCGGAGCCGAGGGATCGGCTCCGAGCCCATCAGTACAGAATGTAGGTGAGATGGATCCCAAACATCTAAAGTTATGGTAAGTACATAACTAAAAGTTTCCCAAATTCTCCCAACCAAAGTGAAAATAATCTCTTATGATCCACCCAATCAGGGAGAAGTAGCAGAATTAGAAATAAGAAAAGCTGCTAGAAAAAAAGAGTCGTCCATGAGGTCTCCCCATTCCAGAGAGGATCTGGGACTTATTCAAGATTCTCCTTAGTACCACAAAACACAGGAGACATGATTCTAATTCTGGATCTTGGCAAACTAAATTAGTTTCTGCAATATTCACTGTTTTGGATGATCACAGTTCAGTCCATTTTTCCACTACTGCAAAAGGATGACTGGATGTGCTCGATAGATCTTCGGGATGTGTACTCTGACATCAAAATGAACAGGCACTCCAGATGATACATGCACTTCAAGTTGGGAGCCAGTCATTATCAGTTCAGAACAGTGCCCTTTTGTATCACCACAGCCCCCAGGGTGTTCACCAAATGCAAGGCAGTGGTAGCAGCGCACTTGAGACTGCTGGGATTCCAAATGTTTCCATACTTAGACGACTGGCTCCTATCTGCCTCGACCAGGCATCGACTCTTACAAGCAAGGCTGTACTTAGTCCAGTTGTACATCCATCTAGGTATCACAGTCACTTACAGCAAATCACAACTCCCACCTTCATAGCTGTCTGTCTGGACACAATCAGATAGCCTCCTTTCTCCCTGTTCGAATCCAGACACTGCAGTCCTAGGTCAGGAAAGTAATTCAAAATTCTTCTCTTCTCTTCCAGTTGGACTTATTTTACAAGCCTTGGGATCCATGGCAGCTGGTATCACCATCATTCCTCTGGCCAGGTTTCACATGTGAATACTTTAATGGACTCTGTCAACTCAGTGGTACATTCTTCAGCATCCTTTAACCACTCCAGTCAACATCATACAGGCATGCAAAAGCTGGCTTCTTTGGTGGATTAATTCAAACAAACTCTTGGGGGTCAACCATTTGTTCTTTCTCTGCCCACGGTGATCAGAGATGCCTCCCAACTGGGGTGGGGGGCAGTATTTGGGAAGGGCAGTCCAAGGTACATGGTCCTCCGAAGAGACCAAGATGAATATCAGTGTCTTGGAAATGAGGCAGTTCTCCCAGTGTTGCAAGCTTTTCAAGACACTTTCTCATTCAGGACAATTGCCTTTCAGATGTACCAGACCACTGACATATTGTCCATCAGCAAACAGGGAGGAACCAAGTATTATCCACAAGAAGTAATGGGAGTGTGGCAGTGGACAACCTCTTCTGGTCACTTTTCTAGTCGCGTTCTAATAACAACACACATTCCTGGGAAATCCAACATGATTGCAAGCAAACTAAGCAGGTCCATTCTGATGCCTCATGAGTGGTCTCTCAATGTCAACATAACAGAGAGAATTTTCCCTCAATGGGGGCAGCCATGCTGTGATCTGTTCACCTCTCCTCTAAATAACAAGTGCAGCAGGTTCTTTGCTCTGTTCCTTCCAAAGGGATAGTCACCGAGAGATGCTCTAGTCGACTATTGCCCCCCCTGTCTACTTTAGGTTTATCTGCCACTGCCTTTCATTTCCAAATTTCTAAAAAAAGTATTCCATTTGAAGTGCACAGTAATCCTCATTGCCTCTTCTGGCCTCATATTTGGTTCTCCTTCTTCTGGCCTTATCTTCTTTATTCGCCCTGGGTACTGGATCCAACTCCAGGCCTCCTGTCTCTCACGACAGAGATGTCTCACCCGGATTTAACAGGCCTCAAACTGACTGCATGGTTTCTCTAATTACGTTGATTGCCAGACTGCCCAGGCTCCCCTCTCCAGTGTGTTATATCTTTTTATCTTCTCAAAAAGTTTCTACTATAAGAATGTAAATGGAAGAGATTTTATTCTGGGCCCTTAGCAGGAACTTGGATCCCTTTTCAGCACCTATGCTATCTATTCTTGAATTTTTAGCTTCAATTTTCAATGAAGGCATTGATTTTTCAGTTGTTAAGGTCCAGTTAGCTGCCATTTCTAATTTCCATCTGGGCAAAAATAACTGTACCGTAGCTTCTTCAAAACTATGTAAAGCTTTTCTCAGATGTACTTTTTTACTTAGACCTCCATTAAAGGATCCTACATCTCCTTGGGGTTTAACTATTATTAACCCAGACTCCCCTTGAGCCATCAGCCATAGCAGATCTAAAAGTTTTGCCTTGGAAAACCATTTTTCTGGTTGTTGTCATATCAGTTAGAGGAGCATCAGAACTCCAGACTCTATCTTCTAAACGTCCTTACCTGATTTTCCACAAAGACAGGGTGTTCTTTTGAACCAACCTGTCTTTTTGCCTAAGGTAGCTTTTGAGTCCAGCATAAACCAGGTCATTAATCTTCCAGTTTTCTTTCCATACTTTTCAAATAAGGGAGATTGTATGTTCCATCCATTGGTTGTGCATAGACAACTTAAAGACATCAGGAAAACCGACCAGTTGTTTGTTTCATTCTCTTCTAACAGATTGACCAAACCAGTCTTCAAAGTTACATTGGCCAAATGGTTACCTAAGGGAGGTGGCACAGGGGACTTGACCCCCTGATAAAAAATTGTTTTCTTTTTGTGTGTGTTTTCATTTTGCATACACCAAGATTGTTGCTCAGCACATACATAGCAGCTTGTCAATGTGTGTGGTGTCGAAGATTTTGTACATTTAGGTTATTTGATATGTTTGAATAGATGTGTGTGTTTGTGTGTGTGTGTGTGTGTGTGTGTGTGTGTGTGTGTGTGTGTGTGTGTGTGTGTGTGTGTGTCTGTGTCTGTGTCTGTGTGTGTGTGTGTATGCTATGCATGTATAGGTTTACTATCATTTTTGCGAACGACAGTCGGACGGCAGTTATTATTCTGAATGTCAGATTGTCGCTCACAAAATGTTGAAGGTATTGCAACGTCGACCACACTTATGGGAATGCAATAGTACTTTTGGCTTTAAGTGTTCGACAAACTGTATGGAGATCGCAGTACAGTGAGGTTTGGAAATTCATCCATATCCCCACTGTAGTGCAATCTCAGAGTTGGAATATATTGTTTGCGGGGGGGGGGGGCTTGACCACCTTGCAAAAACGTGATATGTTGTGTAGGAGTTATCATGTGATGTTTTCGAAGACTGTATTGAATCTGATTCGACATTGTAATGCATTTGTGATTCCGTTTTCGATGGTTTATATCAAAACTGCAAATGGAAATTGTTTTGCCTTTCGCAGTTTTGATATTAACCGTATGTGTGTGTGTGTGTGTGTGTGTGTGTGTGTGTGTGTGTGTGTGTGTGTATGTATATATATATATATATATGTATGTATATATATATATATATATATATATATATATGTATGTATATGTATATATATATATATATATATATATATATATATATATATATATATGTATATATGTATATATATATATATATATGTGTGTGTGTGTGTGTGTGTATATATATATATATATATATATATATATATATATATATATATATATATATATATATATATATATATATATATATATATATATATATATATATATGTATATATATATATATATATATATATGTATATATATATATATATATATATCTATATATATATATGTATGTATATATCCAAAAATCCTTCCAGCACTCAAAAAGAAGTCAGGGCAATATATAAGATGTTTATTCTTCCATGATCTTCCCCAGACCGGTTTCGCCAATCAAAGCGTCATCAGTGAGTACATAGAAGCGTGAACATCACGCTAATATACGGCTGTTGACTTACGCCCATTTAAAGTGAAACACATTTTAAACGAATGAACCACTCTTCCAATGGTATATCATTAACCCTTACCTACTACCTATATCAAACCAAATACGAAAAATACAAAAAATCAGTACCTATAAAAGAGGTATATATATATATATATATATATATATATATATATATATATATATATATATATATATATATATATATAATACATCCCCATTCATCTCATTACAAGTTGGGGTGTGTATCATGAAGAAATATATACATACACATACATATACAAAAGCATACATATACAGAACCCATAATTCGTAATAAAGTGATGAAAAAAGTGATGAAAAAAGAATGGTAAAATTCTAATGCAGACAAAAAATGGGCTTAATAGACTCAAT